>NW_027638652.1:0-32096 GCF_951216825.1 Electrona antarctica
ACCCCTCCATCCTTCCTGTAGCTGCTCAGACTCTGCTTCTCTGCCCCCAGCCAAGCTTATAGGCCTGCAGAGTGTCTAGTTTTGAAGATACAGACTCTGCTAAGCAAAAGTGAACAGGGCCAAACTGGGCTTATTTCGCTGTGAAAGTGACATTTAGGCACGGAGTTGGAAAACCTTGTCTGAACCCCTCCATCCTTCCTGTAGCTGCTCAGACTCTGCTTCTCTGCCCCCAGCCAAGCTTATAGGCCTGCAGAGTGTCTAGTTTTGAAGATACAGACTCTGCTAAGCAAAAGTGAACAGGGCCAAACTGGGCTTATTTCGCTGTGAAAGTGACATTTAGGCACGGAGTTGGAAAACCTTGTCTGAACCCCTCCATCCTTCCTGTAGCTGCTCAGACTCTGCTTCTCTGCCCCCAGCCAAGCTTATAGGCCTGCAGAGTGTCTAGTTTTGAAGATACAGACTCTGCTAAGCAAAAGTGAACAGGGCCAAACTGGGCTTATTTCGCTGTGAAATTTCGATGTCACTTTCACAGCGAAATAAGCCCAGTTTGGCCCTGTTCACTTTTGCTTAGCAGAGTCTGTATCTTCAAAACTAGACACTCTGCAGGCCTATAAGCTTGGCTGGGGGCAGAGAAGCAGAGTCTGAGCAGCTACAGGAAGGATGGAGGGGTTCAGACAAGGTTTTCCAACTCCGTGCCTAAATGTCACTTTCACAGCGAAATAAGCCCAGTTTGGCCCTGTTCACTTTTGCTTAGCAGAGTCTGTATCTTCAAAACTAGACACTCTGCAGGCCTATAAGCTTGGCTGGGGGCAGAGAAGCAGAGTCTGAGCAGCTACAGGAAGGATGGAGGGGTTCAGACAAGGTTTTCCAACTCCGTGCCTAAATGTCACTTTCACAGCGAAATAAGCCCAGTTTGGCCCTGTTCACTTTTGCTTAGCAGAGTCTGTATCTTCAAAACTAGACACTCTGCAGGCCTATAAGCTTGGCTGGGGGCAGAGAAGCAGAGTCTGAGCAGCTACAGGAAGGATGGAGGGGTTCAGACAAGGTTTTCCAACTCCGTGCCTAAATGTCACTTTCACAGCGAAATAAGCCCAGTTTGGCCCTGTTCACTTTTGCTTAGCAGAGTCTGTATCTTCAAAACTAGACACTCTGCAGGCCTATAAGCTTGGCTGGGGGCAGAGAAGCAGAGTCTGAGCAGCTACAGGAAGGATGGAGGGGTTCAGACAAGGTTTTCCAACTCCGTGCCTAAATGTCACTTTCACAGCGAAATAAGCCCAGTTTGGCCCTGTTCACTTTTGCTTAGCAGAGTCTGTATCTTCAAAACTAGACACTCTGCAGGCCTATAAGCTTGGCTGGGGGCAGAGAAGCAGAGTCTGAGCAGCTACAGGAAGGATGGAGGGGTTCAGACAAGGTTTTCCAACTCCGTGCCTAAATGTCACTTTCACAGCGAAATAAGCCCAGTTTGGCCCTGTTCACTTTTGCTTAGCAGAGTCTGTATCTTCAAAACTAGACACTCTGCAGGCCTATAAGCTTGGCTGGGGGCAGAGAAGCAGAGTCTGAGCAGCTACAGGAAGGATGGAGGGGTTCAGACAAGGTTTTCCAACTCCGTGCCTAAATGTCACTTTCACAGCGAAATAAGCCCAGTTTGGCCCTGTTCACTTTTGCTTAGCAGAGTCTGTATCTTCAAAACTAGACACTCTGCAGGCCTATAAGCTTGGCTGGGGGCAGAGAAGCAGAGTCTGAGCAGCTACAGGAAGGATGGAGGGGTTCAGACAAGGTTTTCCAACTCCGTGCCTAAATGTCACTTTCACAGCGAAATAAGCCCAGTTTGGCCCTGTTCACTTTTGCTTAGCAGAGTCTGTATCTTCAAAACTAGACACTCTGCAGGCCTATAAGCTTGGCTGGGGGCAGAGAAGCAGAGTCTGAGCAGCTACAGGAAGGATGGAGGGGTTCAGACAAGGTTTTCCAACTCCGTGCCTAAATGTCACTTTCACAGCGAAATAAGCCCAGTTTGGCCCTGTTCACTTTTGCTTAGCAGAGTCTGTATCTTCAAAACTAGACACTCTGCAGGCCTATAAGCTTGGCTGGGGGCAGAGAAGCAGAGTCTGAGCAGCTACAGGAAGGATGGAGGGGTTCAGACAAGGTTTTCCAACTCCGTGCCTAAATGTCACTTTCACAGCGAAATAAGCCCAGTTTGGCCCTGTTCACTTTTGCTTAGCAGAGTCTGTATCTTCAAAACTAGACACTCTGCAGGCCTATAAGCTTGGCTGGGGGCAGAGAAGCAGAGTCTGAGCAGCTACAGGAAGGATGGAGGGGTTCAGACAAGGTTTTCCAACTCCGTGCCTAAATGTCACTTTCACAGCGAAATAAGCCCAGTTTGGCCCTGTTCACTTTTGCTTAGCAGAGTCTGTATCTTCAAAACTAGACACTCTGCAGGCCTATAAGCTTGGCTGGGGGCAGAGAAGCAGAGTCTGAGCAGCTACAGGAAGGATGGAGGGGTTCAGACAAGGTTTTCCAACTCCGTGCCTAAATGTCACTTTCACAGCGAAATAAGCCCAGTTTGGCCCTGTTCACTTTTGCTTAGCAGAGTCTGTATCTTCAAAACTAGACACTCTGCAGGCCTATAAGCTTGGCTGGGGGCAGAGAAGCAGAGTCTGAGCAGCTACAGGAAGGATGGAGGGGTTCAGACAAGGTTTTCCAACTCCGTGCCTAAATGTCACTTTCACAGCGAAATAAGCCCAGTTTGGCCCTGTTCACTTTTGCTTAGCAGAGTCTGTATCTTCAAAACTAGACACTCTGCAGGCCTATAAGCTTGGCTGGGGGCAGAGAAGCAGAGTCTGAGCAGCTACAGGAAGGATGGAGGGGTTCAGACAAGGTTTTCCAAGTCCGTGCCTAAATGTCACTTTCACAGCGAAATAAGCCCAGTTTGGCCCTGTTCACTTTTGCTTAGCAGAGTCTGTATCTTCAAAACTAGACACTCTGCAGGCCTATATCAGCCCAATATCAATATCAGCCCAATATCAATATCAGCCCAATATCAGCATCAGCCCAATATCAGCATCAGCCCAATATCAGCATCAGCCCAATATCAGCATCAGCCCAATGAAAGTGACATTTAGGCACGGAGTTGGAAAACCTTGTCTGAACCCCTCCATCCTTCCTGTAGCTGCTCAGACTCTGCTTCTCTGCCCCCAGCCAAGCTTATAGGCCTGCAGAGTGTCTAGTTTTGAAGATACAGACTCTGCTAAGCAAAAGTGAACAGGGCCAAACTGGGCTTATTTCGCTGTGAAAGTGACATTTAGGCACGGAGTTGGAAAACCTTGTCTGAACCCCTCCATCCTTCCTGTAGCTGCTCAGACTCTGCTTCTCTGCCCCCAGCCAAGCTTATAGGCCTGCAGAGTGTCTAGTTTTGAAGATACAGACTCTGCTAAGCAAAAGTGAACAGGGCCAAACTGGGCTTATTTCGCTGTGAAAGTGACATTTAGGCACGGAGTTGGAAAACCTTGTCTGAACCCCTCCATCCTTCCTGTAGCTGCTCAGACTCTGCTTCTCTGCCCCCAGCCAAGCTTATAGGCCTGCAGAGTGTCTAGTTTTGAAGATACAGACTCTGCTAAGCAAAAGTGAACAGGGCCAAACTGGGCTTATTTCGCTGTGAAAGTGACATTTAGGCACGGAGTTGGAAAACCTTGTCTGAACCCCTCCATCCTTCCTGTAGCTGCTCAGACTCTGCTTCTCTGCCCCCAGCCAAGCTTATAGGCCTGCAGAGTGTCTAGTTTTGAAGATACAGACTCTGCTAAGCAAAAGTGAACAGGGCCAAACTGGGTTTATTTCGCTGTGAAAGTGACATTTAGGCACGGAGTTGGAAAACCTTGTCTGAACCCCTCCATCCTTCCTGTAGCTGCTCAGACTCTGCTTCTCTGCCCCCAGCCAAGCTTATAGGCCTGCAGAGTGTCTAGTTTTGAAGATACAGACTCTGCTAAGCAAAAGTGAACAGGGCCAAACTGGGCTTATTTCGCTGTGAAAGTGACATTTAGGCACGGAGTTGGAAAACCTTGTCTGAACCCCTCCATCCTTCCTGTAGCTGCTCAGACTCTGCTTCTCTGCCCCCAGCCAAGCTTATAGGCCTGCAGAGTGTCTAGTTTTGAAGATACAGACTCTGCTAAGCAAAAGTGAACAGGGCCAAACTGGGCTTATTTCGCTGTGAAAGTGACATTTAGGCACGGAGTTGGAAAACCTTGTCTGAACCCCTCCATCCTTCCTGTAGCTGCTCAGACTCTGCTTCTCTGCCCCCAGCCAAGCTTATAGGCCTGCAGAGTGTCTAGTTTTGAAGATACAGACTCTGCTAAGCAAAAGTGAACAGGGCCAAACTGGGCTTATTTCGCTGTGAAAGTGACATTTAGGCACGGAGTTGGAAAACCTTGTCTGAACCCCTCCATCCTTCCTGTAGCTGCTCAGACTCTGCTTCTCTGCCCCCAGCCAAGCTTATAGGCCTGCAGAGTGTCTAGTTTTGAAGATACAGACTCTGCTAAGCAAAAGTGAACAGGGCCAAACTGGGCTTATTTCGCTGTGAAAGTGACATTTAGGCACGGAGTTGGAAAACCTTGTCTGAACCCCTCCATCCTTCCTGTAGCTGCTCAGACTCTGCTTCTCTGCCCCCAGCCAAGCTTATAGGCCTGCAGAGTGTCTAGTTTTGAAGATACAGACTCTGCTAAGCAAAAGTGAACAGGGCCAAACTGGGCTTATTTCGCTGTGAAAGTGACATTTAGGCACGGAGTTGGAAAACCTTGTCTGAACCCCTCCATCCTTCCTGTAGCTGCTCAGACTCTGCTTCTCTGCCCCCAGCCAAGCTTATAGGCCTGCAGAGTGTCTAGTTTTGAAGATACAGACTCTGCTAAGCAAAAGTGAACAGGGCCAAACTGGGCTTATTTCGCTGTGAAAGTGACATTTAGGCACGGAGTTGGAAAACCTTGTCTGAACCCCTCCATCCTTCCTGTAGCTGCTCAGACTCTGCTTCTCTGCCCCCAGCCAAGCTTATAGGCCTGCAGAGTGTCTAGTTTTGAAGATACAGACTCTGCTAAGCAAAAGTGAACAGGGCCAAACTGGGCTTATTTCGCTGTGAAAGTGACATCGAAATTTCACAGCGAAATAAGCCCAGTTTGGCCCTGTTCACTTTTGCTTAGCAGAGTCTGTATCTTCAAAACTAGACACTCTGCAGGCCTATAAGCTTGGCTGGGGGCAGAGAAGCAGAGTCTGAGCAGCTACAGGAAGGATGGAGGGGTTCAGACAAGGTTTTCCAACTCCGTGCCTAAATGTCACTTTCACAGCGAAATAAGCCCAGTTTGGCCCTGTTCACTTTTGCTTAGCAGAGTCTGTATCTTCAAAACTAGACACTCTGCAGGCCTATAAGCTTGGCTGGGGGCAGAGAAGCAGAGTCTGAGCAGCTACAGGAAGGATGGAGGGGTTCAGACAAGGTTTTCCAACTCCGTGCCTAAATGTCACTTTCACAGCGAAATAAGCCCAGTTTGGCCCTGTTCACTTTTGCTTAGCAGAGTCTGTATCTTCAAAACTAGACACTCTGCAGGCCTATAAGCTTGGCTGGGGGCAGAGAAGCAGAGTCTGAGCAGCTACAGGAAGGATGGAGGGGTTCAGACAAGGTTTTCCAACTCCGTGCCTAAATGTCACTTTCACAGCGAAATAAGCCCAGTTTGGCCCTGTTCACTTTTGCTTAGCAGAGTCTGTATCTTCAAAACTAGACACTCTGCAGGCCTATAAGCTTGGCTGGGGGCAGAGAAGCAGAGTCTGAGCAGCTACAGGAAGGATGGAGGGGTTCAGACAAGGTTTTCCAACTCCGTGCCTAAATGTCACTTTCACAGCGAAATAAGCCCAGTTTGGCCCTGTTCACTTTTGCTTAGCAGAGTCTGTATCTTCAAAACTAGACACTCTGCAGGCCTATAAGCTTGGCTGGGGGCAGAGAAGCAGAGTCTGAGCAGCTACAGGAAGGATGGAGGGGTTCAGACAAGGTTTTCCAACTCCGTGCCTAAATGTCACTTTCACAGCGAAATAAGCCCAGTTTGGCCCTGTTCACTTTTGCTTAGCAGAGTCTGTATCTTCAAAACTAGACACTCTGCAGGCCTATAAGCTTGGCTGGGGGCAGAGAAGCAGAGTCTGAGCAGCTACAGGAAGGATGGAGGGGTTCAGACAAGGTTTTCCAACTCCGTGCCTAAATGTCACTTTCACAGCGAAATAAGCCCAGTTTGGCCCTGTTCACTTTTGCTTAGCAGAGTCTGTATCTTCAAAACTAGACACTCTGCAGGCCTATAAGCTTGGCTGGGGGCAGAGAAGCAGAGTCTGAGCAGCTACAGGAAGGATGGAGGGGTTCAGACAAGGTTTTCCAACTCCGTGCCTAAATGTCACTTTCACAGCGAAATAAGCCCAGTTTGGCCCTGTTCACTTTTGCTTAGCAGAGTCTGTATCTTCAAAACTAGACACTCTGCAGGCCTATAAGCTTGGCTGGGGGCAGAGAAGCAGAGTCTGAGCAGCTACAGGAAGGATGGAGGGGTTCAGACAAGGTTTTCCAACTCCGTGCCTAAATGTCACTTTCACAGCGAAATAAGCCCAGTTTGGCCCTGTTCACTTTTGCTTAGCAGAGTCTGTATCTTCAAAACTAGACACTCTGCAGGCCTATAAGCTTGGCTGGGGGCAGAGAAGCAGAGTCTGAGCAGCTACAGGAAGGATGGAGGGGTTCAGACAAGGTTTCCAATATCAGCATCAGCCCAATATCAGCATCAGCCCAATATCAGCATCAGCCCAATATCAGCATCAGCCCAATATCAGCATCAGCCCAATATCAGCATCAGCCCAATATCAGCATCAGCCCAATATCAGCATCAGCCCAATATCAGCATCAGCCCAATATCAGCATCAGCCCAATATCAGCATCAGCCCAATATCAGCATCAGCCCAATATCAGCATCAGCCCAATATCAGCATCAGCCCAATATCAGCATCAGCCCAATATCAGCATCAGCCCAATATCAGCATCAGCCCAATATCAGCATCAGCCCAATATCAGCATCAGCCCAATATCAGCATCAGCCCAATATCAGCATCAGCCCAATATCAGCATCAGCCCAATATCAGCATCAGCCCAATATCAGCATCAGCCCAATATCAGCATCAGCCCAAATATCAGCATCAGCCCAATATCAGCATCAGCCCATGCTGATGCTGATATTGGGCTGATGCTGATATTGGGCTGATGCTGATATTGGGCTGATGCTGATATTGGGCTGATGCTGATATTGGGCTGATGCTGATATTGGGCTGATGCTGAT
Organism: Electrona antarctica; assembly: GCF_951216825.1. NCBI lineage: Eukaryota > Metazoa > Chordata > Actinopteri > Myctophiformes > Myctophidae > Electrona > Electrona antarctica. The sequence continues at coordinate 7,335 of NW_027638652.1, forward strand.
ATTGGGCTGATGCTGATATTGGGCTGATGCTGATATTGGGCTGATGCTGATATTGGGCTGATGCTGATATTGGGCTGATGCTGATATTGGGCTGATGCTGATATTGGGCTGATGCTGATATTGGGCTGATGCTGATATTGGGCTGATGCTGATATTGGGCTGATGCTGATATTGGGCTGATGCTGATATTGGGCTGATATTGATATTGGGCTGATATTGATATTGGGCTGATATAGGCCTGCAGAGTGTCTAGTTTTGAAGATACAGACTCTGCTAAGCAAAAGTGAACAGGGCCAAACTGGGCTTATTTCGCTGTGAAAGTGACATTTAGGCACGGACTTGGAAAACCTTGTCTGAACCCCTCCATCCTTCCTGTAGCTGCTCAGACTCTGCTTCTCTGCCCCCAGCCAAGCTTATAGGCCTGCAGAGTGTCTAGTTTTGAAGATACAGACTCTGCTAAGCAAAAGTGAACAGGGCCAAACTGGGCTTATTTCGCTGTGAAAGTGACATTTAGGCACGGAGTTGGAAAACCTTGTCTGAACCCCTCCATCCTTCCTGTAGCTGCTCAGACTCTGCTTCTCTGCCCCCAGCCAAGCTTATAGGCCTGCAGAGTGTCTAGTTTTGAAGATACAGACTCTGCTAAGCAAAAGTGAACAGGGCCAAACTGGGCTTATTTCGCTGTGAAAGTGACATTTAGGCACGGAGTTGGAAAACCTTGTCTGAACCCCTCCATCCTTCCTGTAGCTGCTCAGACTCTGCTTCTCTGCCCCCAGCCAAGCTTATAGGCCTGCAGAGTGTCTAGTTTTGAAGATACAGACTCTGCTAAGCAAAAGTGAACAGGGCCAAACTGGGCTTATTTCGCTGTGAAAGTGACATTTAGGCACGGAGTTGGAAAACCTTGTCTGAACCCCTCCATCCTTCCTGTAGCTGCTCAGACTCTGCTTCTCTGCCCCCAGCCAAGCTTATAGGCCTGCAGAGTGTCTAGTTTTGAAGATACAGACTCTGCTAAGCAAAAGTGAACAGGGCCAAACTGGGCTTATTTCGCTGTGAAAGTGACATTTAGGCACGGAGTTGGAAAACCTTGTCTGAACCCCTCCATCCTTCCTGTAGCTGCTCAGACTCTGCTTCTCTGCCCCCAGCCAAGCTTATAGGCCTGCAGAGTGTCTAGTTTTGAAGATACAGACTCTGCTAAGCAAAAGTGAACAGGGCCAAACTGGGCTTATTTCGCTGTGAAAGTGACATTTAGGCACGGAGTTGGAAAACCTTGTCTGAACCCCTCCATCCTTCCTGTAGCTGCTCAGACTCTGCTTCTCTGCCCCCAGCCAAGCTTATAGGCGAAATAAGCCCAGTTTGGCCCTGTTCACTTTTGCTTAGCAGAGTCTGTATCTTCAAAACTAGACACTCTGCAGGCCTATAAGCTTGGCTGGGGGCAGAGAAGCAGAGTCTGAGCAGCTACAGGAAGGATGGAGGGGTTCAGACAAGGTTTTCCAACTCCGTGCCTAAATGTCACTTTCACAGCGAAATAAGCCCAGTTTGGCCCTGTTCACTTTTGCTTAGCAGAGTCTGTATCTTCAAAACTAGACACTCTGCAGGCCTATAAGCTTGGCTGGGGGCAGAGAAGCAGAGTCTGAGCAGCTACAGGAAGGATGGAGGGGTTCAGACAAGGTTTTCCAAGTCCGTGCCTAAATGTCACTTTCACAGCGAAATAAGCCCAGTTTGGCCCTGTTCACTTTTGCTTAGCAGAGTCTGTATCTTCAAAACTAGACACTCTGCAGGCCTATATCAGCCCAATATCAATATCAGCCCAATATCAGCATCAGCCCAATATCAGCATCAGCCCAATATCAGCATCAAATATCAGCATCAGCCCAATATCAGCATCAGCCCAATATCAGCATCAGCCCAATATCAGCATCAGCCCAATATCAGCATCAGCCCAATATCAGCATCAGCCCAATATCAGCATCAGCCCAATATCAGCATCAGCCCAATATCAGCATCAGCCCAATATCAGCATCAGCCCAATATCAGCATCAGCCCAATATCAGCATCAGCCCAATATCAGCATCAGCCCAATATCAGCATCAGCCCAATATCAGCATCAGCCCAATATCAGCATCAGCCCAATATCAGCATCAGCCCAATATCAGCATCAGCCCAATATCAGCATCAGCCCAATATCAGCATCAGCCCAATATCAGCATCAGCCCAATATCAGCATCAGCCCAATATCAGCATCAGCCCAATATCAGCATCAGCCCAATATCAGCATCAGCCCAATATCAGCATCAGCCCAATATCAGCATCAGCCCAATATCAGCATCAGCCCAATATCAGCATCAGCCCAATATCAGCATCAGCCCAATATCAGCATCAGCCCAATATCAGCATCAGCCCAATATCAGCATCAGCCCAATATCAGCATCAGCCCAATATCAGCATCAGCCCAATATCAGCATCAGCCCAATATCAGCATCAGCCCAATATCAGCATCAGCCCAATATCAGCATCAGCCCAATATCAGCATCAGCCCAATATCAGCATCAGCCCAATATCAGCATCAGCCCAATATCAGCATCAGCCCAATATCAGCATCAGCCCAATATCAGCATCAGCCCAATATCAGCATCAGCCCAATATCAGCATCAGCCCAATATCAGCATCAGCCCAATATCAGCATCAGCCCAATATCAGCATCAGCCCAATATCAGCATCAGCCCAATATCAGCATCAGCCCAATATCAGCATCAGCCCAATATCAGCATCAGCCCAATATCAGCATCAGCCCAATATCAGCATCAGCCCAATATCAGCATCAGCCCAATATCAGCATCAGCCCAATATCAGCATCAGCCCAATATCAGCATCAGCCCAATATCAGCATCAGCCCAATATCAGCATCAGCCCAATATCAGCATCAGCCCAATATCAGCATCAGCTGATATTATATCATATTGGGCTGCTTCTCTGCCCCCAGCCAAGCTTATAGGCCTGCGAGTGTCTAGGGCTGATGCTGATATTGGGCTGATGCTGATATTGGGCTGATGCTGATATTGGGCTGATGCTGATATTGGGCTGATGCTGATATTGGGCTGATGCTGATATTGGGCTGATGCTGATATTGGGCTGATGCTGATATTGGGCTGATGCTGATATTGGGCTGATGCTGATATTGGGCTGATGCTGATATTGGGCTGATGCTGATATTGGGCTGATGCTGATATTGGGCTGATGCTGATATTGGGCTGATGCTGATATTGGGCTGATGCTGATATTGGGCTGATGCTGATATTGGGCTGATGCTGATATTGGGCTGATGCTGATATTGGGCTGATGCTGATATTGGGCTGATGCTGATATTGGGCTGATGCTGATATTGGGCTGATGCTGATATTGGGCTGATGCTGATATTGGGCTGATGCTGATATTGGGCTGATGCTGATATTGGGCTGATGCTGATATTGGGCTGATGCTGATATTGGGCTGATGCTGATATTGGGCTGATGCTGATATTGGGCTGATGCTGATATTGGGCTGATGCTGATATTGGGCTGATGCTGATATTGGGCTGATGCTGATATTGGGCTGATGCTGATATTGGGCTGATGCTGATATTGGGCTGATGCTGATATTGGGCTGATGCTGATATTGGGCTGATGCTGATATTGGGCTGATGCTGATATTGGGCTGATGCTGATATTGGGCTGATGCTGATATTGGGCTGATGCTGATATTGGGCTGATGCTGATATTGGGCTGATGCTGATATTGGGCTGATGCTGATATTGGGCTGATGCTGATATTGGGCTGATGCTGATATTGGGCTGATGCTGATATTGGGCTGATGCTGATATTGGGCTGATGCTGATATTGGGCTGATGCTGATATTGGGCTGATGCTGATATTGGGCTGATGCTGATATTGGGCTGATGCTGATATTGGGCTGATGCTGATATTGGGCTGATGCTGATATTGGGCTGATGCTGATATTGGGCTGATGCTGATATTGGGCTGATGCTGATATTGGGCTGATGCTGATATTGGGCTGATATTGATATTGGGCTGATTTGATAGTGGGCTGATATAGGCCTGCTGAGTGTCTAGTTTTGAAGATACAGACTCTGCTAAGCAAAAGTGAACAGGGCTAACTGGCTTATTTCGCTGTGAAGTGACATTAGGCACGGACTTGGATAACTTGTCTGAACCCCTCCATCCTTCCTGTAGCTGCTCAGACTCTGCTTCTCTGCCCCCAGCCAAGCTTATAGGCCTGCAGAGTGTCTAGTTTTGAGATACAGACTCTGCTAAGCAAAAGTGAACAGGGCAAACTGGGCTTATTTCGCTGTGAAAGTGACATTTAGGCACGGAGTTGGAAAACCTTGTCTGAACCCCTCCATCCTTCCTGTAGCTGCTCAGACTCTGCTTCTCTGCCCCAGCCAAGCTTATAGGCCTGCAGAGTGTCTAGTTTTGAAGATACAGACTCTGCTAAGCAAAAGTGAACAGGGCCAAACTGGGCTTATTCGCTGTGAAAGTGACATTTAGGCACGGAGTTGGAAAACCTTGTCTGAACCCCTCCATCCTTCCTGTAGCTGCTCAGACTCTGCTTCTCTGCCCCCAGCCAAGCTTATAGGCCTGCAGAGTGTCTAGTTTTGAAGATACAGACTCTGCTAAGCAAAAGTGAACAGGGCCAAACTGGGCTTATTTCGCTGTGAAAGTGACATTTAGGCACGGAGTTGGAAAACCTTGTCTGAACCCCTCCATCCTTCCTGTAGCTGCTCAGACTCTGCTTCTCTGCCCCCAGCCAAGCTTATAGGCTGCAGAGTGTCTAGTTTTGAAGATACAGACTCTGCTAAGCAAAAGTGAACAGGGGCCAAACTGGGCTTATTTCGCTGTGAAAGTGACATTTAGGCACGGAGTTGGAAAACCTTGTCTGAACCCCTCCATCCTTCCTGTAGCTGCTCAGACTCTGCTTCTCTGCCCCCAGCCAAGCTTATAGGCCTGCAGAGTGTCTAGTTTTGAAGATACAGACTCTGCTAAGCAAAAGTGAACAGGGCCAAACTGGGCTTATTTCGCTGTGAAAGTGACATTTAGGCACGGAGTTGGAAACCTTGTCTGAACCCCTCCATCCTTCCTGTAGCTGCTCAGACTCTGCTTCTCTGCCCCCAGCCAAGCTTATAGGCCTGCAGAGTGTCTAGTTTTGAAGATACAGACTCTGCTAAGCAAAAGTGAACAGGCCAAACTGGGCTTATTTCGCTGTGAAAGTGACATTTAGGCACGGAGTTGGAAAACCTTGTCTGAACCCCTCCATCCTTCCTGTAGCTGCTCAGACTCTGCTTCTCTGCCCCCAGCCAAGCTTATAGGTCTGCAGAGTGTCTAGTTTTGAAGATACAGACTCTGCTAAGCAAAAGTGAACAGGGCCAAACTGGGCTTATTTCGCTGTGAAAGTGACATTTAGGCACGGAGTTGGAAAACCTTGTCTGAACCCCTCCATCCTTCCTGTAGCTGCTCAGACTCTGCTTCTCTGCCCCCAGCCAAGCTTATAGGCCTGCAGAGTGTCTAGTTTTGAAGATACAGACTCTGCTAAGCAAAAGTGAACAGGGCCAAACTGGGCTTATTTCGCTGTGAAAGTGACATTTAGGCACGGAGTTGGAAAACCTTGTCTGAACCCCTCCATCCTTCCTGTAGCTGCTCAGACTCTGCTTCTCTGCCCCAGCCAAGCTTATAGGCCTGCAGAGTGTCTAGTTTTGAAGATACAGACTCTGCTAAGCAAAAGTGAACAGGGCCAAACTGGGCTTATTTCGCTGTGAAAGTGACATTTAGGCACGGAGTTGGAAAACCTTGTCTGAACCCCTCCATCCTTCCTGTAGCTGCTCAGACTCTGCTTCTCTGCCCCCAGCCAAGCTTATAGGCCTGCAGAGTGTCTAGTTTTGAAGATACAGACTCTGCTAAGCAAAAGTGAACAGGGCCAAACTGGGCTTATTTCGCTGTGAAAGTGACATTTAGGCACGGAGTTGGAAAACCTTGTCTGAACCCCTCCATCCTTCCTGTAGCTGCTCAGACTCTGCTTCTCTGCCCCCAGCCAAGCTTATAGGCCTGCAGAGTGTCTAGTTTTGAAGATACAGACTCTGCTAAGCAAAAGTGAACAGGGCCAAACTGGGCTTATTTCGCTGTGAAAGTGACATTTAGGCACGGAGTTGGAAAACCTTGTCTGAACCCCTCCATCCTTCCTGTAGCTGCTCAGACTCTGCTTCTCTGCCCCCAGCCAAGCTTATAGGCCTGCAGAGTGTCTAGTTTTGAAGATACAGACTCTGCTAAGCAAAAGTGAACAGGGCCAAACTGGGCTTATTTCGCTGTGAAAGTGACATTTAGGCACGGAGTTGGAAAACCTTGTCTGAACCCCTCCATCCTTCCTGTAGCTGCTCAGACTCTGCTTCTCTGCCCCAGCCAAGCTTATAGGCCTGCAGAGTGTCTAGTTTTGAAGATACAGACTCTGCTAAGCAAAAGTGAACAGGGCCAAACTGGGCTTATTTCGCTGTGAAAGTGACATTTAGGCACGGAGTTGGAAAACCTTGTCTGAACCCCTCCATCCTTCCTGTAGCTGCTCAGACTCTGCTTCTCTGCCCCCAGCCAAGCTTATAGGCCTGCAGAGTGTCTAGTTTTGAAGATACAGACTCTGCTAAGCAAAAGTGAACAGGGCCAAACTGGGCTTATTTCGCTGTGAAAGTGACATTTAGGCACGGAGTTGGAAAACCTTGTCTGAACCCCTCCATCCTTCCTGTAGCTGCTCAGACTCTGCTTCTCTGCCCCCAGCCAAGCTTATAGGCCTGCAGAGTGTCTAGTTTTGAAGATACAGACTCTGCTAAGCAAAAGTGAACAGGGCCAAACTGGGCTTATTTCGCTGTGAAAGTGACATTTAGGCACGGAGTTGGAAAACCTTGTCTGAACCCCTCCATCCTTCCTGTAGCTGCTCAGACTCTGCTTCTCTGCCCCCAGCCAAGCTTATAGGCTGCAGAGTGTCTAGTTTTGAAGATACAGACTCTGCTAAGCAAAAGTGAACAGGGCCAAACTGGCTTATTTCGCTGTGAAAGTGACATTTAGGCACGGAGTTGGAAAACCTTGTCTGAACCCCTCCATCCTTCCTGTAGCTGCTCAGACTCTGCTTCTCTGCCCCCAGCCAAGCTTATAGGCCTGCAGAGTGTCTAGTTTTGAAGATACAGACTCTGCTAAGCAAAAGTGAACAGGGCCAAACTGGGCTTATTTCGCTGTGAAATTTCGATGTCACTTTCACAGCGAAATAAGCCCAGTTTGGCCCTGTTCACTTTTGCTTAGCAGAGTCTGTATCTTCAAAACTAGACACTCTGCAGGCCTATAAGCTTGGCTGGGGGCAGAGAAGCAGAGTCTGAGCAGCTACAGGAAGGATGGAGGGGTTCAGACAAGGTTTTCCAACTCCGTGCCTAAATGTCACTTTCACAGCGAAATAAGCCCAGTTTGGCCCTGTTCACTTTTGCTTAGCAGAGTCTGTATCTTCAAAACTAGACACTCTGCAGGCCTATAAGCTTGGCTGGGGGCAGAGAAGCAGAGTCTGAGCAGCTACAGGAAGGATGGAGGGGTTCAGACAAGGTTTTCCAACTCCGTGCCTAAATGTCACTTTCACAGCGAAATAAGCCCAGTTTGGCCCTGTTCACTTTTGCTTAGCAGAGTCTGTATCTTCAAAACTAGACACTCTGCAGGCTATAAGCTTGGCTGGGGGCAGAGAAGCAGAGTCTGAGCAGCTACAGGAAGGATGGAGGGGGTTCAGACAAGGTTTTCCAACTCCGTGCCTAAATGTCACTTTCACAGCGAAATAAGCCCAGTTTGGCCCTGTTCACTTTTGCTTAGCAGAGTCTGTATCTTCAAAACTAGACACTCTGCAGGCCTATAAGCTTGGCTGGGGGCAGAGAAGCAGAGTCTGAGCAGCTACAGGAAGGATGGAGGGGTTCAGACAAGGTTTTCCAACTCCGTGCCTAAATGTCACTTTCACAGCGAAATAAGCCCAGTTTGGCCCTGTTCACTTTGCTTAGCAGAGTCTGTATCTTCAAAACTAGACACTCTGCAGGCCTATAAGCTTGGCTGGGGGCAGAGAAGCAGAGTCTGAGCAGCTACAGGAAGGATGGAGGGGTTCAGACAAGGTTTTCCAACTCCGTGCCTAAATGTCACTTTCACAGCGAAATAAGCCCAGTTTGGCCCTGTTCACTTTTGCTTAGCAGAGTCTGTATCTTCAAAACTAGACACTCTGCAGGCCTATAAGCTTGGCTGGGGGCAGAGAAGCAGAGTCTGAGCAGCTACAGGAAGGATGGAGGGGTTCAGACAAGGTTTTCCAACTCCGTGCCTAAATGTCACTTTCACAGCGAAATAAGCCCAGTTTGGCCCTGTTCACTTTTGCTTAGCAGAGTCTGTATCTTCAAAACTAGACACTCTGCAGGCCTATAAGCTTGGCTGGGGGCAGAGAAGCAGAGTCTGAGCAGCTACAGGAAGGATGGAGGGGTTCAGACAAGGTTTTCCAACTCCGTGCCTAAATGTCACTTTCACAGCGAAATAAGCCCAGTTTGGCCTGTTCACTTTTGCTTAGCAGAGTCTGTATCTTCAAAACTAGACACTCTGCAGGCCTATAAGCTTGGCTGGGGGCAGAGAAGCAGAGTCTGAGCAGCTACAGGAAGGATGGAGGGGTTCAGACAAGGTTTTCCAACTCCGTGCCTAAATGTCACTTTCACAGCGAAATAAGCCCAGTTTGGCCCTGTTCACTTTTGCTTAGCAGAGTCTGTATCTTCAAAACTAGACACTCTGCAGGCCTATAAGCTTGGCTGGGGGCAGAGAAGCAGAGTCTGAGCAGCTACAGGAAGGATGGAGGGGTTCAGACAAGGTTTTCCAAGTCCGTGCCTAAATGTCACTTTCACAGCGAAATAAGCCCAGTTTGGCCCTGTTCACTTTTGCTTAGCAGAGTCTGTATCTTCAAAACTAGACACTCTGCAGGCCTATAAGCTTGGCTGGGGGCAGAGAAGCAGAGTCTGAGCAGCTACAGGAAGGATGGAGGGGTTCAGACAAGGTTTTCCAACTCCGTGCCTAAATGTCACTTTCACAGCGAAATAAGCCCAGTTTGGCCCTGTTCACTTTTGCTTAGCAGAGTCTGTATCTTCAAAAACTAGACACTCTGCAGGCCTATAAGCTTGGCTGGGGGCAGAGAAGCAGAGTCTGAGCAGCTACAGGAAGGATGGAGGGGTTCAGACAAGGTTTCCAACTCCGTGCCTAAATGTCACTTTCACAGCGAAATAAGCCCAGTTTGGCCCTGTTCACTTTTGCTTAGCAGAGTCTGTATCTTCAAAACTAGACACTCTGCAGGCCTATAAGCTTGGCTGGGGGCAGAGAAGCAGAGTCTGAGCAGCTACAGGAAGGATGGAGGGGTTCAGACAAGGTTTTCCAACTCCGTGCCTAAATGTCACTTTCACAGCGAAATAAGCCCAGTTTGGCCCTGTTCACTTTTGCTTAGCAGAGTCTGTATCTTCAAAACTAGACACTCTGCAGGCCTATAAGCTTGGCTGGGGGCAGAGAAGCAGAGTCTGAGCAGCTACAGGAAGGATGGAGGGGTTCAGACAAGGTTTCCAACTCCGTGCCTAATGTCACTTTCACAGCGAAATAAGCCCAGTTTGGCCCTGTTCACTTTTGCTTAGCAGAGTCTGTATCTTCAAAACTAGACACTCTGCAGGCCTATAAGCTTGGCTGGGGGCAGAGAAGCAGAGTCTGAGCAGCTACAGGAAGGATGGAGGGGTTCAGACAAGGTTTTCCAACTCCGTGCCTAATGTCACTTTCACAGCGAAATAAGCCCAGTTTGGCCCTGTTCACTTTTGCTTAGCAGAGTCTGTATCTCAAAACTAGACACTCTGCAGGCCTATAAGCTTGGCTGGGGGCAGAGAAGCAGAGTCTGAGCAGCTACAGGAAGGATGGAGGGGTTCAGACAAGGTTTTCCAACTCCGTGCCTAAATGTCCTCTTTCACAGCGAAATAAGCCCAGTTTGGCCCTGTTCACTTTTGCTTAGCAGAGTCTGTATCTTCAAAACTAGACACTCTGCAGGCCTATAAGCTTGGCTGGGGGCAGAGAAGCAGAGTCTGAGCAGCTACAGGAAGGATGGAGGGGTTCAGACAAGGTTTTCCAACTCCGTGCCTAAATGTCACTTTCACAGCGAAATAAGCCCAGTTTGGCCCTGTTCACTTTTGCTTAGCAGAGTCTGTATCTTCAAAACTAGACACTCTGCAGGCCTATAAGCTTGGCTGGGGGCAGAGAAGCAGAGTCTGAGCAGCTACAGGAAGGATGGAGGGGTTCAGACAAGGTTTTCCAAGTCCGTGCCTAAATGTCACTTTCACAGCGAAATAAGCCCAGTTTGGCCCTGTTCACTTTTGCTTAGCAGAGTCTGTATCTTCAAAACTAGACACTCTGCAGGCCTATATCAGCCCAATATCAATATCAGCCCAATATCAATATCAGCCCAATATCAGCATCAGCCCAATATCAGCATCAGCCCAATATCAGCATCAGCCCAATATCAGCATCAGCCCAATATCAGCATCAGCCCAATATCAGCATCAGCCCATATCAGCATCAGCCCAATATCAGCATCAGCCCAATATCAGCATCAGCCCAATATCAGCATCAGCCCAATATCAGCATCAGCCCAATATCAGCATCAGCCAATATCAGCATCAGCCCAATATCAGCATCAGCCCAATATCAGCATCAGCCCAATATCAGCATCAGCCCAATATCAGCATCAGCCCAATATCAGCATCAGCCCAATATCAGCATCAGCCCATATCAGCATCAGCCCCAATATCAGCATCAGCCCAATATCAGCATCAGCCCATATCAGCATCAGCCCAATATCAGCATCAGCCCAATATCAGCATCAGCCCAATATCAGCATCAGCCCAATATCAGCATCAGCCCAATATCAGCATCAGCCCAATATCAGCATCAGCCCAATATCAGCATCAGCCCAATATCAGCATCAGCCCAATATCAGCATCAGCCCAATATCAGCATCAGCCCAATATCAGCATCAGCCCAATATCAGCATCAGCCCAATATCAGCATCAGCCCAATATCAGCATCAGCCCAATATCAGCATCAGCCCAATATCAGCATCAGCCCAATATCAGCATCAGCCCAATATCAGCATCAGCCCAATATCAGCATCAGCCCATATCAGCATCAGCCCAATATCAGCATCAGCCCAATATCAGCATCAGCCCAATATCAGCATCAGCCCAATATCAGCATCAGCCCAATATCAGCATCAGCCCAATATCAGCATCAGCCCAATATCAGCATCAGCCCAATATCAGCATCAGCCCAATATCAGCATCAGCCCAATATCAGCATCAGCCCAATATCAGCATCAGCCCTAGACACTCTGGCAGCCTATAAGCTTGGCTGGGGGCAGAGAAGCAGCCCAATATGATATCAGCTGATGCTGATATTGGGCTGATGCTGATATTGGGCTGATGCTGATATTGGGCTGATGCTGATATTGGGCTGATGCTGATATTGGGCTGATGCTGATATTGGGCTGATGCTGATATTGGGCTGATGCTGATATTGGGCTGATGCTGATATTGGGCTGATGCTGATATTGGGCTGATGCTGATATTGGGCTGATGCTGATATTGGGCTGATGCTGATATTGGGCTGATGCTGATATTGGGCTGATGCTGATATTGGGCTGATGCTGATATTGGGCTGATGCTGATATTGGGCTGATGCTGATATTGGGCTGATGCTGATATTGGGCTGATGCTGATATTGGGCTGATGCTGATATTGGGCTGATGCTGATATTGGGCTGATGCTGATATTGGGCTGATGCTGATATTGGGCTGATGCTGATATTGGGCTGATGCTGATATTGGGCTGATGCTGATATTGGGCTGATGCTGATATTGGGCTGATGCTGATATTGGGCTGATGCTGATATTGGGCTGATGCTGATATTGGGCTGATGCTGATATTGGGCTGATGCTGATATTGGGCTGATGCTGATATTGGGCTGATGCTGATATTGGGCTGATGCTGATATTGGGCTGATGCTGATATTGGGCTGATGCTGATATTGGGCTGATGCTGATATTGGGCTGATGCTGATATTGGGCTGATGCTGATATTGGGCTGATGCTGATATTGGGCTGATGCTGATATTGGGCTGATGCTGATATTGGGCTGATGCTGATATTGGGCTGATGCTGATATTGGGCTGATGCTGATATTGGGCTGATGCTGATATTGGGCTGATGCTGATATTGGGCTGATGCTGATATTGGGCTGATGCTGATATTGGGCTGATGCTGATATTGGGCTGATGCTGATATTGGGCTGATGCTGATATTGGGCTGATGCTGATATTGGGCTGATGCTGATATTGGGCTGATGCTGATATTGGGCTGATGCTGATATTGGGCTGATGCTGATATTGGGCTGATGCTGATATTGGGCTGATGCTGATATTGGGCTGATGCTGATATTGGGCTGATGCTGATATTGGGCTGATGCTGATATTGGGCTGATGCTGATATTGGGCTGATGCTGATATTGGGCTGATGCTGATATTGGGCTGATGCTGATATTGGGCTGATGCTGATATTGGGCTGATGCTGATATTGGGCTGATATTGATATTGGGCTGATATTGATATTGGGCTGATATTGATATTGGGCTGATATTGATATTGGGCTGATATTGATATTGGGCTGATTGATATTGGGCTGATATTGATATTGGGCTGATATTGATATTGGGCTGATATTGATATTGGGCTGATATTGATATTGGGCTGATATTGATATTGGGCTGATATTGATATTGGGCTGATATTGATATTGGGCTGATATTGATATTGGGCTGATATTGATATTGGGCTGATATTGATATTGGGCTGATATTGATATTGGGCTGATATTGATATTGGGCTGATATTGATATTGGGCTGATATTGATATTGGGCTGATATTGATATTGGGCTGATATTGATATTGGGCTGATATTGATATTGGGCTGATATTGATATTGGGCTGATATTGATATTGGGCTGATATTGATATTGGGCTGATATAGGCCTGCAGAGTGTCTAGTTTTGAAGATACAGACTCTGCTAAGCAAAAGTGAACAGGGCCAAACTGGGCTTATTTCGCTGTGAAAGTGACATTTAGGCACGGACTTGGAAAACCTTGTCTGAACCCCTCCATCCTTCCTGTAGCTGCTCAGACTCTGCTTCTCTGCCCCAGCCAAGCTTATAGGCCTGCAGAGTGTCTAGTTTTGAAGATACAGACTCTGCTAAGCAAAAGTGAACAGGGCCAAACTGGGCTTATTTCGCTGTGAAAGTGACATTTAGGCACGGAGTTGGAAAACCTTGTCTGAACCCCTCCATCCTTCCTGTAGCTGCTCAGACTCTGCTTCTCTGCCCCCAGCCAAGCTTATAGGCCTGCAGAGTGTCTAGTTTTGAAGATACAGACTCTGCTAAGCAAAAGTGAACAGGGCCAAACTGGGCTTATTTCGCTGTGAAAGTGACATTTAGGCACGGAGTTGGAAAACCTTGTCTGAACCCCTCCATCCTTCCTGTAGCTGCTCAGACTCTGCTTCTCTGCCCCCAGCCAAGCTTATAGGCCTGCAGAGTGTCTAGTTTTGAAGATACAGACTCTGCTAAGCAAAAGTGAACAGGGCCAAACTGGGCTTATTTCGCTGTGAAAGTGACATTTAGGCACGGAGTTGGAAAACCTTGTCTGAACCCCTCCATCCTTCCTGTAGCTGCTCAGACTCTGCTTCTCTGCCCCCAGCCAAGCTTATAGGCCTGCAGAGTGTCTAGTTTTGAAGATACAGACTCTGCTAAGCAAAAGTGAACAGGGCCAAACTGGGCTTATTTCGCTGTGAAAGTGACATTTAGGCACGGAGTTGGAAAACCTTGTCTGAACCCCTCCATCCTTCCTGTAGCTGCTCAGACTCTGCTTCTCTGCCCCCAGCCAAGCTTATAGGCCTGCAGAGTGTCTAGTTTTGAAGATACAGACTCTGCTAAGCAAAAGTGAACAGGGCCAAACTGGGCTTATTTCGCTGTGAAAGTGACATTTAGGCACGGAGTTGGAAAACCTTGTCTGAACCCCTCCATCCTTCCTGTAGCTGCTCAGACTCTGCTTCTCTGCCCCCAGCCAAGCTTATAGGCCTGCAGAGTGTCTAGTTTTGAAGATACAGACTCTGCTAAGCAAAAGTGAACAGGGCCAAACTGGGCTTATTTCGCTGTGAAAGTGACATTTAGGCACGGAGTTGGAAAACCTTGTCTGAACCCCTCCATCCTTCCTGTAGCTGCTCAGACTCTGCTTCTCTGCCCCCAGCCAAGCTTATAGGCCTGCAGAGTGTCTAGTTTTGAAGATACAGACTCTGCTAAGCAAAAGTGAACAGGGCCAAACTGGGCTTATTTCGCTGTGAAAGTGACATTTAGGCACGGAGTTGGAAAACCTTGTCTGAACCCCTCCATCCTTCCTGTAGCTGCTCAGACTCTGCTTCTCTGCCCCCAGCCAAGCTTATAGGCCTGCAGAGTGTCTAGTTTTGAAGATACAGACTCTGCTAAGCAAAAGTGAACAGGGCCAAACTGGGCTTATTTCGCTGTGAAAGTGACATTTAGGCACGGAGTTGGAAAACCTTGTCTGAACCCCTCCATCCTTCCTGTAGCTGCTCAGACTCTGCTTCTCTGCCCCCAGCCAAGCTTATAGGCCTGCAGAGTGTCTAGTTTTGAAGATACAGACTCTGCTAAGCAAAAGTGAACAGGGCCAAACTGGGCTTATTTCGCTGTGAAAGTGACATTTAGGCACGGAGTTGGAAAACCTTGTCTGAACCCCTCCATCCTTCCTGTAGCTGCTCAGACTCTGCTTCTCTGCCCCCAGCCAAGCTTATAGGCCTGCAGAGTGTCTAGTTTTGAAGATACAGACTCTGCTAAGCAAAAGTGAACAGGGCCAAACTGGGCTTATTTCGCTGTGAAAGTGACATTTAGGCACGGAGTTGGAAAACCTTGTCTGAACCCCTCCATCCTTCCTGTAGCTGCTCAGACTCTGCTTCTCTGCCCCCAGCCAAGCTTATAGGCCTGCAGAGTGTCTAGTTTTGAAGATACAGACTCTGCTAAGCAAAAGTGAACAGGGCCAAACTGGGCTTATTTCGCTGTGAAAGTGACATTTAGGCACGGAGTTGGAAAACCTTGTCTGAACCCCTCCATCCTTCCTGTAGCTGCTCAGACTCTGCTTCTCTGCCCCCAGCCAAGCTTATAGGCCTGCAGAGTGTCTAGTTTTGAAGATACAGACTCTGCTAAGCAAAAGTGAACAGGGCCAAACTGGGCTTATTTCGCTGTGAAAGTGACATTTAGGCACGGAGTTGGAAAACCTTGTCTGAACCCCTCCATCCTTCCTGTAGCTGCTCAGACTCTGCTTCTCTGCCCCCAGCCAAGCTTATAGGCCTGCAGAGTGTCTAGTTTTGAAGATACAGACTCTGCTAAGCAAAAGTGAACAGGGCCAAACTGGGCTTATTTCGCTGTGAAAGTGACATTTAGGCACGGAGTTGGAAAACCTTGTCTGAACCCCTCCATCCTTCCTGTAGCTGCTCAGACTCTGCTTCTCTGCCCCCAGCCAAGCTTATAGGCCTGCAGAGTGTCTAGTTTTGAAGATACAGACTCTGCTAAGCAAAAGTGAACAGGGCCAAACTGGGCTTATTTCGCTGTGAAAGTGACATTTAGGCACGGAGTTGGAAAACCTTGTCTGAACCCCTCCATCCTTCCTGTAGCTGCTCAGACTCTGCTTCTCTGCCCCCAGCCAAGCTTATAGGCCTGCAGAGTGTCTAGTTTTGAAGATACAGACTCTGCTAAGCAAAAGTGAACAGGGCCAAACTGGGCTTATTTCGCTGTGAAAGTGACATTTAGGCACGGAGTTGGAAAACCTTGTCTGAACCCCTCCATCCTTCCTGTAGCTGCTCAGACTCTGCTTCTCTGCCCCCAGCCAAGCTTATAGGCCTGCAGAGTGTCTAGTTTTGAAGATACAGACTCTGCTAAGCAAAAGTGAACAGGGCCAAACTGGGCTTATTTCGCTGTGAAAGTGACATTTAGGCACGGAGTTGGAAAACCTTGTCTGAACCCCTCCATCCTTCCTGTAGCTGCTCAGACTCTGCTTCTCTGCCCCCAGCCAAGCTTATAGGCCTGCAGAGTGTCTAGTTTTGAAGATACAGACTCTGCTAAGCAAAAGTGAACAGGGCCAAACTGGGCTTATTTCGCTGTGAAAGTGACATCGAAATTTCACAGCGAAATAAGCCCAGTTTGGCCCTGTTCACTTTTGCTTAGCAGAGTCTGTATCTTCAAAACTAGACACTCTGCAGGCCTATAAGCTTGGCTGGGGGCAGAGAAGCAGAGTCTGAGCAGCTACAGGAAGGATGGAGGGGTTCAGACAAGGTTTTCCAACTCCGTGCCTAAATGTCACTTTCACAGCGAAATAAGCCCAGTTTGGCCCTGTTCACTTTTGCTTAGCAGAGTCTGTATCTTCAAAACTAGACACTCTGCAGGCCTATAAGCTTGGCTGGGGGCAGAGAAGCAGAGTCTGAGCAGCTACAGGAAGGATGGAGGGGTTCAGACAAGGTTTTCCAACTCCGTGCCTAAATGTCACTTTCACAGCGAAATAAGCCCAGTTTGGCCCTGTTCACTTTTGCTTAGCAGAGTCTGTATCTTCAAAACTAGACACTCTGCAGGCCTATAAGCTTGGCTGGGGGCAGAGAAGCAGAGTCTGAGCAGCTACAGGAAGGATGGAGGGGTTCAGACAAGGTTTTCCAACTCCGTGCCTAAATGTCACTTTCACAGCGAAATAAGCCCAGTTTGGCCCTGTTCACTTTTGCTTAGCAGAGTCTGTATCTTCAAAACTAGACACTCTGCAGGCCTATAAGCTTGGCTGGGGGCAGAGAAGCAGAGTCTGAGCAGCTACAGGAAGGATGGAGGGGTTCAGACAAGGTTTTCCAACTCCGTGCCTAAATGTCACTTTCACAGCGAAATAAGCCCAGTTTGGCCCTGTTCACTTTTGCTTAGCAGAGTCTGTATCTTCAAAACTAGACACTCTGCAGGCCTATAAGCTTGGCTGGGGGCAGAGAAGCAGAGTCTGAGCAGCTACAGGAAGGATGGAGGGGTTCAGACAAGGTTTTCCAACTCCGTGCCTAAATGTCACTTTCACAGCGAAATAAGCCCAGTTTGGCCCTGTTCACTTTTGCTTAGCAGAGTCTGTATCTTCAAAACTAGACACTCTGCAGGCCTATAAGCTTGGCTGGGGGCAGAGAAGCAGAGTCTGAGCAGCTACAGGAAGGATGGAGGGGTTCAGACAAGGTTTTCCAACTCCGTGCCTAAATGTCACTTTCACAGCGAAATAAGCCCAGTTTGGCCCTGTTCACTTTTGCTTAGCAGAGTCTGTATCTTCAAAACTAGACACTCTGCAGGCCTATAAGCTTGGCTGGGGGCAGAGAAGCAGAGTCTGAGCAGCTACAGGAAGGTTGGAGGGGTTCAGACAAGGTTTTCCAACTCCGTGCCTAAATGTCACTTTCACAGCGAAATAAGCCCAGTTTGGCCCTGTTCACTTTTGCTTAGCAGAGTCTGTATCTTCAAAACTAGACACTCTGCAGGCCTATAAGCTTGGCTGGGGGCAGAGAAGCAGAGTCTGAGCAGCTACAGGAAGGATGGAGGGGTTCAGACAAGGTTTTCCAACTCCGTGCCTAAATGTCACTTTCACAGCGAAATAAGCCCAGTTTGGCCCTGTTCACTTTTGCTTAGCAGAGTCTGTATCTTCAAAACTAGACACTCTGCAGGCCTATAAGCTTGGCTGGGGGCAGAGAAGCAGAGTCTGAGCAGCTACAGGAAGGATGGAGGGGTTCAGACAAGGTTTTCCAACTCCGTGCCTAAATGTCACTTTCACAGCGAAATAAGCCCAGTTTGGCCCTGTTCACTTTTGCTTAGCAGAGTCTGTATCTTCAAAACTAGACACTCTGCAGGCCTATAAGCTTGGCTGGGGGCAGAGAAGCAGAGTCTGAGCAGCTACAGGAAGGATGGAGGGGTTCAGACAAGGTTTTCCAACTCCGTGCCTAAATGTCACTTTCACAGCGAAATAAGCCCAGTTTGGCCCTGTTCACTTTTGCTTAGCAGAGTCTGTATCTTCAAAACTAGACACTCTGCAGGCCTATAAGCTTGGCTGGGGGCAGAGAAGCAGAGTCTGAGCAGCTACAGGAAGGATGGAGGGGTTCAGACAAGGTTTTCCAACTCCGTGCCTAAATGTCACTTTCACAGCGAAATAAGCCCAGTTTGGCCCTGTTCACTTTTGCTTAGCAGAGTCTGTATCTTCAAAACTAGACACTCTGCAGGCCTATAAGCTTGGCTGGGGGCAGAGAAGCAGAGTCTGAGCAGCTACAGGAAGGATGGAGGGGTTCAGACAAGGTTTTCCAACTCCGTGCCTAAATGTCACTTTCACAGCGAAATAAGCCCAGTTTGGCCCTGTTCACTTTTGCTTAGCAGAGTCTGTATCTTCAAAACTAGACACTCTGCAGGCCTATAAGCTTGGCTGGGGGCAGAGAAGCAGAGTCTGAGCAGCTACAGGAAGGATGGAGGGGTTCAGACAAGGTTTTCCAACTCCGTGCCTAAATGTCACTTTCACAGCGAAATAAGCCCAGTTTGGCCCTGTTCACTTTTGCTTAGCAGAGTCTGTATCTTCAAAACTAGACACTCTGCAGGCCTATAAGCTTGGCTGGGGGCAGAGAAGCAGAGTCTGAGCAGCTACAGGAAGGATGGAGGGGTTCAGACAAGGTTTTCCAACTCCGTGCCTAAATGTCACTTTCACAGCGAAATAAGCCCAGTTTGGCCCTGTTCACTTTTGCTTAGCAGAGTCTGTATCTTCAAAACTAGACACTCTGCAGGCCTATAAGCTTGGCTGGGGGCAGAGAAGCAGAGTCTGAGCAGCTACAGGAAGGATGGAGGGGTTCAGACAAGGTTTTCCAACTCCGTGCCTAAATGTCACTTTCACAGCGAAATAAGCCCAGTTTGGCCCTGTTCACTTTTGCTTAGCAGAGTCTGTATCTTCAAAACTAGACACTCTGCAGGCCTATAAGCTTGGCTGGGGGCAGAGAAGCAGAGTCTGAGCAGCTACAGGAAGGATGGAGGGGTTCAGACAAGGTTTTCCAACTCCGTGCCTAAATGTCACTTTCACAGCGAAATAAGCCCAGTTTGGCCCTGTTCACTTTTGCTTAGCAGAGTCTGTATCTTCAAAACTAGACACTCTGCAGGCCTATAAGCTTGGCTGGGGGCAGAGAAGCAGAGTCTGAGCAGCTACAGGAAGGATGGAGGGGTTCAGACAAGGTTTTCCAACTCCGTGCCTAAATGTCACTTTCACAGCGAAATAAGCCCAGTTTGGCCCTGTTCACTTTTGCTTAGCAGAGTCTGTATCTTCAAAACTAGACACTCTGCAGGCCTATAAGCTTGGCTGGGGGCAGAGAAGCAGAGTCTGAGCAGCTACAGGAAGGATGGAGGGGTTCAGACAAGGTTTTCCAACTCCGTGCCTAAATGTCACTTTCACAGCGAAATAAGCCCAGTTTGGCCCTGTTCACTTTTGCTTAGCAGAGTCTGTATCTTCAAAACTAGACACTCTGCAGGCCTATAAGCTTGGCTGGGGGCAGAGAAGCAGAGTCTGAGCAGCTACAGGAAGGATGGAGGGGTTCAGACAAGGTTTTCCAACTCCGTGCCTAAATGTCACTTTCACAGCGAAATAAGCCCAGTTTGGCCCTGTTCACTTTTGCTTAGCAGAGTCTGTATCTTCAAAACTAGACACTCTGCAGGCCTATAAGCTTGGCTGGGGGCAGAGAAGCAGAGTCTGAGCAGCTACAGGAAGGATGGAGGGGTTCAGACAAGGTTTTCCAACTCCGTGCCTAAATGTCACTTTCACAGCGAAATAAGCCCAGTTTGGCCCTGTTCACTTTTGCTTAGCAGAGTCTGTATCTTCAAAACTAGACACTCTGCAGGCCTATAAGCTTGGCTGGGGGCAGAGAAGCAGAGTCTGAGCAGCTACAGGAAGGATGGAGGGGTTCAGACAAGGTTTTCCAACTCCGTGCCTAAATGTCACTTTCACAGCGAAATAAGCCCAGTTTGGCCCTGTTCACTTTTGCTTAGCAGAGTCTGTATCTTCAAAACTAGACACTCTGCAGGCCTATAAGCTTGGCTGGGGGCAGAGAAGCAGAGTCTGAGCAGCTACAGGAAGGATGGAGGGGTTCAGACAAGGTTTTCCAACTCCGTGCCTAAATGTCACTTTCACAGCGAAATAAGCCCAGTTTGGCCCTGTTCACTTTTGCTTAGCAGAGTCTGTATCTTCAAAACTAGACACTCTGCAGGCCTATAAGCTTGGCTGGGGGCAGAGAAGCAGAGTCTGAGCAGCTACAGGAAGGATGGAGGGGTTCAGACAAGGTTTTCCAACTCCGTGCCTAAATGTCACTTTCACAGCGAAATAAGCCCAGTTTGGCCCTGTTCACTTTTGCTTAGCAGAGTCTGTATCTTCAAAACTAGACACTCTGCAGGCCTATAAGCTTGGCTGGGGGCAGAGAAGCAGAGTCTGAGCAGCTACAGGAAGGATGGAGGGGTTCAGACAAGGTTTTCCAACTCCGTGCCTAAATGTCACTTTCACAGCGAAATAAGCCCAGTTTGGCCCTGTTCACTTTTGCTTAGCAGAGTCTGTATCTTCAAAACTAGACACTCTGCAGGCCTATAAGCTTGGCTGGGGGCAGAGAAGCAGAGTCTGAGCAGCTACAGGAAGGATGGAGGGGTTCAGACAAGGTTTTCCAACTCCGTGCCTAAATGTCACTTTCACAGCGAAATAAGCCCAGTTTGGCCCTGTTCACTTTTGCTTAGCAGAGTCTGTATCTTCAAAACTAGACACTCTGCAGGCCTATAAGCTTGGCTGGGGGCAGAGAAGCAGAGTCTGAGCAGCTACAGGAAGGATGGAGGGGTTCAGACAAGGTTTTCCAACTCCGTGCCTAAATGTCACTTTCACAGCGAAATAAGCCCAGTTTGGCCCTGTTCACTTTTGCTTAGCAGAGTCTGTATCTTCAAAACTAGACACTCTGCAGGCCTATAAGCTTGGCTGGGGGCAGAGAAGCAGAGTCTGAGCAGCTACAGGAAGGATGGAGGGGTTCAGACAAGGTTTTCCAACTCCGTGCCTAAATGTCACTTTCACAGCGAAATAAGCCCAGTTTGGCCCTGTTCACTTTTGCTTAGCAGAGTCTGTATCTTCAAAACTAGACACTCTGCAGGCCTATAAGCTTGGCTGGGGGCAGAGAAGCAGAGTCTGAGCAGCTACAGGAAGGATGGAGGGGTTCAGACAAGGTTTTCCAACTCCGTGCCTAAATGTCACTTTCACAGCGAAATAAGCCCAGTTTGGCCCTGTTCACTTTTGCTTAGCAGAGTCTGTATCTTCAAAACTAGACACTCTGCAGGCCTATAAGCTTGGCTGGGGGCAGAGAAGCAGAGTCTGAGCAGCTACAGGAAGGATGGAGGGGTTCAGACAAGGTTTTCCAACTCCGTGCCTAAATGTCACTTTCACAGCGAAATAAGCCCAGTTTGGCCCTGTTCACTTTTGCTTAGCAGAGTCTGTATCTTCAAAACTAGACACTCTGCAGGCCTATAAGCTTGGCTGGGGGCAGAGAAGCAGAGTCTGAGCAGCTACAGGAAGGATGGAGGGGTTCAGACAAGGTTTTCCAACTCCGTGCCTAAATGTCACTTTCACAGCGAAATAAGCCCAGTTTGGCCCTGTTCACTTTTGCTTAGCAGAGTCTGTATCTTCAAAACTAGACACTCTGCAGGCCTATAAGCTTGGCTGGGGGCAGAGAAGCAGAGTCTGAGCAGCTACAGGAAGGATGGAGGGGTTCAGACAAGGTTTTCCAACTCCGTGCCTAAATGTCACTTTCACAGCGAAATAAGCCCAGTTTGGCCCTGTTCACTTTTGCTTAGCAGAGTCTGTATCTTCAAAACTAGACACTCTGCAGGCCTATAAGCTTGGCTGGGGGCAGAGAAGCAGAGTCTGAGCAGCTACAGGAAGGATGGAGGGGTTCAGACAAGGTTTTCCAACTCCGTGCCTAAATGTCACTTTCACAGCGAAATAAGCCCAGTTTGGCCCTGTTCACTTTTGCTTAGCAGAGTCTGTATCTTCAAAACTAGACACTCTGCAGGCCTATAAGCTTGGCTGGGGGCAGAGAAGCAGAGTCTGAGCAGCTACAGGAAGGATGGAGGGGTTCAGACAAGGTTTTCCAACTCCGTGCCTAAATGTCACTTTCACAGCGAAATAAGCCCAGTTTGGCCCTGTTCACTTTTGCTTAGCAGAGTCTGTATCTTCAAAACTAGACACTCTGCAGGCCTATAAGCTTGGCTGGGGGCAGAGAAGCAGAGTCTGAGCAGCTACAGGAAGGATGGAGGGGTTCAGACAAGGTTTTCCAACTCCGTGCCTAAATGTCACTTTCACAGCGAAATAAGCCCAGTTTGGCCCTGTTCACTTTTGCTTAGCAGAGTCTGTATCTTCAAAACTAGACACTCTGCAGGCCTATAAGCTTGGCTGGGGGCAGAGAAGCAGAGTCTGAGCAGCTACAGGAAGGATGGAGGGGTTCAGACAAGGTTTTCCAACTCCGTGCCTAAATGTCACTTTCACAGCGAAATAAGCCCAGTTTGGCCCTGTTCACTTTTGCTTAGCAGAGTCTGTATCTTCAAAACTAGACACTCTGCAGGCCTATAAGCTTGGCTGGGGGCAGAGAAGCAGAGTCTGAGCAGCTACAGGAAGGATGGAGGGGTTCAGACAAGGTTTTCCAACTCCGTGCCTAAATGTCACTTTCACAGCGAAATAAGCCCAGTTTGGCCCTGTTCACTTTTGCTTAGCAGAGTCTGTATCTTCAAAACTAGACACTCTGCAGGCCTATAAGCTTGGCTGGGGGCAGAGAAGCAGAGTCTGAGCAGCTACAGGAAGGATGGAGGGGTTCAGACAAGGTTTTCCAACTCCGTGCCTAAATGTCACTTTCACAGCGAAATAAGCCCAGTTTGGCCCTGTTCACTTTTGCTTAGCAGAGTCTGTATCTTCAAAACTAGACACTCTGCAGGCCTATAAGCTTGGCTGGGGGCAGAGAAGCAGAGTCTGAGCAGCTACAGGAAGGATGGAGGGGTTCAGACAAGGTTTTCCAACTCCGTGCCTAAATGTCACTTTCACAGCGAAATAAGCCCAGTTTGGCCCTGTTCACTTTTGCTTAGCAGAGTCTGTATCTTCAAAACTAGACACTCTGCAGGCCTATAAGCTTGGCTGGGGGCAGAGAAGCAGAGTCTGAGCAGCTACAGGAAGGATGGAGGGGTTCAGACAAGGTTTTCCAACTCCGTGCCTAAATGTCACTTTCACAGCGAAATAAGCCCAGTTTGGCCCTGTTCACTTTTGCTTAGCAGAGTCTGTATCTTCAAAACTAGACACTCTGCAGGCCTATAAGCTTGGCTGGGGGCAGAGAAGCAGAGTCTGAGCAGCTACAGGAAGGATGGAGGGGTTCAGACAAGGTTTTCCAACTCCGTGCCTAAATGTCACTTTCACAGCGAAATAAGCCCAGTTTGGCCCTGTTCACTTTTGCTTAGCAGAGTCTGTATCTTCAAAACTAGACACTCTGCAGGCCTATAAGCTTGGCTGGGGGCAGAGAAGCAGAGTCTGAGCAGCTACAGGAAGGATGGAGGGGTTCAGACAAGGTTTTCCAACTCCGTGCCTAAATGTCACTTTCACAGCGAAATAAGCCCAGTTTGGCCCTGTTCACTTTTGCTTAGCAGAGTCTGTATCTTCAAAACTAGACACTCTGCAGGCCTATAAGCTTGGCTGGGGGCAGAGAAGCAGAGTCTGAGCAGCTACAGGAAGGATGGAGGGGTTCAGACAAGGTTTTCCAACTCCGTGCCTAAATGTCACTTTCACAGCGAAATAAGCCCAGTTTGGCCCTGTTCACTTTTGCTTAGCAGAGTCTGTATCTTCAAAACTAGACACTCTGCAGGCCTATAAGCTTGGCTGGGGGCAGAGAAGCAGAGTCTGAGCAGCTACAGGAAGGATGGAGGGGTTCAGACAAGGTTTTCCAACTCCGTGCCTAAATGTCACTTTCACAGCGAAATAAGCCCAGTTTGGCCCTGTTCACTTTTGCTTAGCAGAGTCTGTATCTTCAAAACTAGACACTCTGCAGGCCTATAAGCTTGGCTGGGGGCAGAGAAGCAGAGTCTGAGCAGCTACAGGAAGGATGGAGGGGTTCAGACAAGGTTTTCCAACTCCGTGCCTAAATGTCACTTTCACAGCGAAATAAGCCCAGTTTGGCCCTGTTCACTTTTGCTTAGCAGAGTCTGTATCTTCAAAACTAGACACTCTGCAGGCCTATAAGCTTGGCTGGGGGCAGAGAAGCAGAGTCTGAGCAGCTACAGGAAGGATGGAGGGGTTCAGACAAGGTTTTCCAACTCCGTGCCTAAATGTCACTTTCACAGCGAAATAAGCCCAGTTTGGCCCTGTTCACTTTTGCTTAGCAGAGTCTGTATCTTCAAAACTAGACACTCTGCAGGCCTATAAGCTTGGCTGGGGGCAGAGAAGCAGAGTCTGAGCAGCTACAGGAAGGATGGAGGGGTTCAGACAAGGTTTTCCAACTCCGTGCCTAAATGTCACTTTCACAGC
>NW_027638651.1:0-4298 GCF_951216825.1 Electrona antarctica
AGAAATGGGTGGATGAATGGATGGAGCCATGGGTGGATGAATGGATGGAGCCATGGGTGGATGAATGGATGGAGCCATGGGTGGATGATGGATGGAGCCATGGGTGGATGAATGGATGGAGAAATGGGTGGGTGGATGAATGGATGGAGCCATGGGTGGATGAATGGATGGAGCCATGGGTGGATGAATGGATGGAGCCATGGGTGGATGAATGGATGGAGCCATGGGTGGATGAATGGATGGAGAAATGGGTGGATGAATGGATGGAGCCATGGGTGGATGAATGGATGGAGCCATGGGTGGATGAATGGATGGAGCCATGGGTGGATGAATGGATGGAGCCATGGGTGTAGACTATAGGCGTTGAGAGAGGGGGGGGGGGGGGGGGGGGGGGGCTATCATATAGGTTGAAAGTGGTTCAACCACTTCAGCCCGATGTTACGGTTGAGCCTGGAGTTCCTCTGGGACTATAGTGTCTAGTGTCGAAAACAGCGGATCGACAAGCTCCCAACGCGGCGTGCTGTGACGCGTTGTGAGCTTGTAGATCCGTTGTTTTCACCTAGATGGAGACAGAGACGGAGAGAGAGAGACATAGGGAGGGAGAGAGTTTATTTTGGTTGATGGAAGGGATGAGTGGATAGAGAGAGAGAGAGAGAGAGAGAGAGAGAGAGAGAGAATTGGAGAGAGGGATGAGGGAGGGATGAAAGTACTGTTAAGTGAATGGAGAGAGAGAGAGAGTGAGTGAGAGAGTGGGAGTTTGTTTTGTTGATGGATACACGGGAGGACTGATGAATGACTGAAGATGGAAAGAGAGAGAGTGACGGAGGAATGGTTCAATGGATGAGCAGAGAGAGAGAGAGAGAGAGAGACATGGAGCGATGGAACATGCAGTCGGAGAGCATGGAAAACAGATGGAGCGAGAGAGGTTGGAGGTAGATCAATGAATCACGAGAGAGAGAGAGAGAAATGGGTGGATAAATGAATGAAGAGACAAGCGGAGGAAACGGACAGATGAATGGATGCAACTATAGGGAGAGATGGACGGAGGTTTGTGTTGCCTATAGACACCCTTGCCTATAGACACCCTTCATGCGTGGGTGTGATGTTTTACAGTGGGTGGACAGCAAGTGTTTCTGTGTGTGTGAGCATGTGTGCGTGCGTATGTGTGTTATTATGACAGTTGCATGTTGTCTATAGCTTCCCCTTGCTAGTGGTTTAATATGCTGGGCGTGTGTGTGTGTGTGTGTGTGCGTGTGCGGGAGTGTGTGTGCGCGTGTGTGGGCATATAGGGCGTGTGCTCACATTGCCACACTGTGTGTGTGCATGTGCGTGCGTGCGTGCGCGTGTGTGTGTGTGTGTGTGTGTGTGTGTGTGTAACATTGCACGTTGACATGCGTGCAATGCATCCATGTTTTATTGTACACTGCATACTGTGGTTGTTATTGTAGCTGTCGTTTCACGTTTTTTGCGTGCGTGCGTGCGTGCGTGCGTTCGTGTGTTCGTGTGTGCGTGCGTGCGTTCGTGCGTGCGTGCGTGCGTGCGTGCGTTTGTGCGTGCGTGCGTGCCTTTGTGTGTGATGGAAACACCTCCACTTCATTCATATTATGTTCTGTTTTCATACCATCGCTGTCAGGTGGATACCTTGCATCTCATATTTCAACTTTTTCCTTTTTTTGCAGGGCAGATTAATGCCCTACTTCAAACAGCCCAACTACAAGTTTGCGGCGCGTCGTGATGTGAACTTGTAGATCGGCTATTTGCACCATTTAAAAAAACCTTTCACAAATGATATTGAAATGGGAACGGCTATGGACATAGACTGTCTGTCTGTCTGTCTGTCTGTCTGTCTGTCTGTCTGTCTGTCTGTCTGTCTGTCTGTCTGTCTGTCTGTCTGTCTGTCTGTCTGTCTGTCTGTCTGTCTGTCTGTCTGTCTGTCTGTCTGTGTCTGTCTGTCTGTGTATTTAAGTATCCCCATTCGCTGAGAACTCGGTATATATACGTCAGCTGATCAGAAGACATTCCCATGCAGGGATATATAAAACGAGCTGCTAGACGGTAATGGTGGCAAATGGTCTGCAGCATTTCTGTATAGCGCCTGCACTACAGTCTACAGTGCACATCCAGACCGGAGCGCTTTATTACCATGTGCGTCGCACTCAGTCACACAACTCGCACACAGATGGCGGAGGCAGCCATGCACGGCAACCAACCTGCTCATCGGGAGGGAGCGGTTCTAGGGGTTCAGCATGTCTTGCTCAAGGACGGTGGGGGAAAGCACATTTACTTAAGTACTGTACTGATTCCAAATATTGTACGTTTACTCCACTATACATTTAGGTGAAAACTTTAGTTACTTAGTTCATTTGTAGATTTTGATTATTATTACATTACATAACTTCAGCCCTATATACATTTCGGCCATTTGAGCTCACAATGTGTCGCGATGTGACGCATTGTGAGCTTGTAGATCGGCTATTTTCAAAAGAGGTTCATACAAATGAAGCGGTGCCCATTGATTGGGCACTGGCCTACTTGGAACGATGCAAGTTGGAAATGCATGCCCCACCCTGTTATTATGTCTGTGTCTCGTTTATGCCCATATATGGAGTTCTTTGTCAGGCATGCCCAAATATGGAGTCTATGAAGATGTCATAACATCATTGTGATGTCAGAACAGGCCAGCTCCAAATCTAGGGGTGATCAGGTGTGACCAATTGGCAAATTTGTGCTGGGTTCTGGATAGGGTTGGGATTCGGAACCGGGTCCATTTCAGACCCGGTTCCGACATTGCGGATCCGGAATCGGTTCCATCGTTTTTTTATTAACGGTTCCCCAAACGGTTCTCATCAGTCGTCATTTAGCTCCGCTATGTGTGTGTGCATGCAAGCAAGCAGTGAAGGTGACGTCACCCCACCTACACGAGTGAGTGAGGTCTGTTCTGTGCATTCAGCGACCTCCGCGGACTCGGAACTTCGCTATAGTTCCCTGCAAAGGTTGTTGCAACTTGTACCACGTCCACATTGAGGAAACATCAAAATCAATATGCCTACACCCGAGTCCACAACTCACGAGAATAATCTAGGCACATCGCGTTTGTGAGCCATGCGGAAAGCCGTGCCCGCTCTCCCCGCAGCTCCACCACCACAGCCGGCGGGGGACGATCTGATGCAAGGCTGGTTTACTTTCCCCAGGCTAACGTAATAGAAAATAAAAACTACTAACGTCTACAGAGCTTTTCATTAGGCGTATTGTACAACTGTTGTTAATGGTGTTAATTTAGAACGCCAATGACTCGATGTCTTTCTGTCTGATATTTTATGAATCACGTTAACTATAGAGCCAAATCAATTTGTCTGCACTTATTTTTACAACTTATAAGCAACTCAACTGCTTTTGATTTGGCTCTAAATTAATCGCGTGACTGTTGAGAGCCCAGCGTTTAGGTGCATATCTCCATAGATTGATACTTTATAAACAGTTTGCAGAAAAAAGCACAGGAACGTAGCCTACAGTTCAATACAAGGTCTGCTAAAAGGATTTTATAATCCAAGAAAGCACTATGGCTTGTTTCCATTAGGGTAAGGGGTCCTTCATATTAAATTAACCTGAACATTAAGACAACATTTGTCACCACAACAATATAATTATTGCAATGTGTACTGTATATTTAATATACAGTACAAATTGCAATATACAGTACAAATTGCAACAATCATATTGTTGTGGTGGCTAGCCACCACAACAATATCATTGTTGGTGGTGGTGGTGGTGGTGGTGAAGTTTAAATAATAGTGCCACCTCATAATTGTAAAGTGCATTTTCAATAATTTAATTAATGAATTTGTGTTTATTATGTACTTGGTTAGGTTAGTTATAATATAAGCATAATCTATGACAGAAAAAAAGGGGAAAAAAATAATATTAGGATCCGTTAAGGGAACCGTTAGGATCCGGAACCGTTAAGAGGGATCCGGGAAGGATCCGGAACCGTTAAAATCCTAACGAATCCCAACCCTAGTTCTGGACAACCGTGTATCCGACTGACTCAAGGCTGGGCACTGCACTCCCTGTGGTGGTGTGGAACGTGTGCAGTGTAAAATTTGAAGTCGGTGGGGCGAACGGTTCTCGAGTTACGTGGATTACAGACATACACACTACACATACAGAGACATGGTGCATTTACAGATGTTGAAGCCAATACTTTTGTCCTTTTACTCGAGTAAAAAATGGCTTCTAAATCCTAACAGTTTTCTGAAAAACCTATGTTTCTATGTCAGTGGTGCTCAACCTTTTTCATG
>NW_027638650.1:0-12500 GCF_951216825.1 Electrona antarctica
CCAACTAGACCAACGGCCCAGTGTCCACTAGAGTCTAGTGTCCACTAGAGTCTAGTGTCCACTAGACTCTAGTGGACACTAGACCAACGGCCCAGTGTCCACTAGACTCTAGTGGACACTAGACTCTAGTGGACACTAGACCAACGGCCCAGTGTCCACTAGACTCTAGTGGACACTAGACTCTAGTGTCCACTAGAGTCTAGTGGACACTAGACTCTAGTGGACACTAGACCAACGGCCCAGTGTCCACTAGACTCTAGTGGACACTAGAGTCTAGTGTCCACTAGAGTCTAGTGGACACTAGACTCTAGTGGACACTAGACCAACGGCCCAGTGTCCACTAGACTCTAGTGTCCACTAGAGTCTAGTGGACACTAGACTCTAGTGGACACTAGACCAACGGCCCAGTGTCCACTAGACTCTAGTGGACACTAGACCAACGGCCCAGTGTCCACTAGACTCTAGTGGACACTAGACCAACGGCCCAGTGTCCACTAGACTCTAGTGGACACTAGACTCTAGTGTCCACTAGAGTCTAGTGGACACTAGACTCTAGTGGACACTAGACCAACGGCCCAGTGTCCACTAGACTCTAGTGGACACTAGACTCTAGTGTCCACTAGAGTCTAGTGGACACTAGACTCTAGTGGACACTAGACCAACGGCCCAGTGTCCACTAGACTCTAGTGTCCACTAGAGTCTAGTGTCCACTAGACTCTAGTGGACACTAGACCAACGGCCCAGTGTCCACTAGACTCTAGTGGACACTAGACCAACGGCCCAGTGTCCACTAGACTCTAGTGGACACTAGACCAACGGCCCAGTGTCCACTAGACTCTAGTGGACACTAGACTCTAGTGTCCACTAGAGTCTAGTGGACACTAGACTCTAGTGGACACTAGACCAACGGCCCAGTGTCCACTAGACTCTAGTGTCCACTAGAGTCTAGTGGACACTAGACTCTAGTGGACACTAGACCAACGGCCCAGTGTCCACTAGACTCTAGTGGACACTAGACTCTAGTGGACACTAGACTCTAGTGTCCACTGGGCCGTTGGTCTAGTGTCCACTAGAGTCTAGTGGACACTGGGCCGTTGGTCTAGTGTCCACTAGACTCTAGTGGACACTAGACTCTAGTGGACACTGGGCCGTTGGTCCAATATTGGAAGAATAAATATAATAAAAATGTCAATCCTGCCAAAATGTATATACTATTTTCAAACAATTCCATTGCCACTTCCAAATATCTTTTTTTGATAATTTAACTAAACTATGTAGCAGGTTTGTTTGGAATGGAAGGAAAGCTAGACTTCACTTCCATTTGCTATGAAGAGGGACTAACCTTAGATGGTATGAAGAGGGGGACTAACCTTAGATGGTATGAAGAGGGGGACTAACCTTAGATGGTATGAAGAGGGGGACTAACCTTAGATGGTATTACATGGAGGGGGACTAACCTTAGATGGTATTACATGGAGGGGGACTAACCTTAGATGGTATTACATGGAGGGGGACTAACCTTAGATAGTATGAAGAGGGGGACTAACCTTAGATGGTATGAAGAGGGGGACTAACCTTAGGGGTATGAAGAGGGGGACTAACCTTAGATGGTATTACATGGAGGGGGACTAACCTTAGATGGTATTACATGGAGGGGGACTAACCTTAGATGGTATTACAAGGAGGGGGACTAACCTTAGATGGTATTACATGGAGGGGGACTAACCTTAGATGGTATTACATGGAGGGGGACTAACCTTAGATGGTATTACATGGAGGGGGACTAACCTTAGATGGTATTACATGGAGGGGGACTAACCTTAGATGGTATTACATGGAGGGGGACTAACCTTAGATGGTATTACATGGAGGGGGACTAACCTTAGATGGTATTACATGGAGGGGGACTAACCTTAGATGGTATTACATGGAGGGGGACTAACCTTAGATGGTATTACATGGAGGGGGACTAACCTTAGATGGTATTACATGGAGGGGGACTAACCTTAGATGGTATTACATGAAGAGGGGGACTAACCTTAGATGGTATTACATGGAGGGGGACTAACCTTAGATGGTATTACATGGAGGGGGACTAACCTTAGATGGTATTACATGAAGAGGGGGACTAACCTTAGATGGTATTACATGGAGGGGGACTAACCTTAGATGGTATTACATGGAGGGGGACTAACCTTAGATGGTATTACATGGAGGGGGACTAACCTTAGATGGTATTACATGAAGAGGGGGACTAACCTTAGATGGTATTACATGAAGAGGGGGACTAACCTTAGATGGTATTACATGGAGGGGGACTAACCTTAGATGGTATTACATGGAGGGGGACTAACCTTAGATGGTATTACATGGAGGGGGACTAACCTTAGATGGTATTACATGGAGGGGGACTAACCTTAGATGGTATTACATGGAGGGGGACTAACCTTAGATGGTATTACATGGAGGGGGACTAACCTTAGATGGTATTACATGAAGAGGGGGACTAACCTTAGATGGTATTACATGGAGGGGGACTAACCTTAGATGGTATTACATGGAGGGGGACTAACCTTAGATGGTATTACATGGAGGGGGACTAACCTTAGATGGTATTACATGAAGAGGGGGACTAACCTTAGATGGTATTACATGGAGGGGGACTAACCTTAGATGGTATTACATGGAGGGGGACTAACCTTAGATGGTATTACATGGAGGGGGACTAACCTTAGATGGTATTACATGGAGGGGGACTAACCTTAGATGGTATTACATGAAGAGGGGGACTAACCTTAGATGGTATTACATGAAGAGGGGGACT
The DNA here is from genome assembly GCF_951216825.1 of Electrona antarctica. Lineage (NCBI taxonomy): Eukaryota > Metazoa > Chordata > Actinopteri > Myctophiformes > Myctophidae > Electrona > Electrona antarctica. The sequence goes on from NW_027638650.1 coordinate 2,825, forward strand.
AACCTTAGATGGTATTACATGGAGGGGGACTAACCTTAGATGGTATTACATGGAGGGGGACTAACCTTAGATGGTATTACATGGAGGGGGACTAACCTTAGATGGTATTACATGGAGGGGGACTAACCTTAGATGGTATTACATGGAGGGGGACTAACCTTAGATGGTATTACATGGAGGGGGACTAACCTTAGATGGTATTACATGGAGGGGGACTAACCTTAGATGGTATTACATGTAGGGGGACTAACCTTAGATGGTATTACATGGAGGGGGACTAACCTTAGATGGTATTACATGGAGGGGGACTAACCTTAGATGGTATTACATGGAGGGGGACTAACCTTAGATGGTATGAAGAGGGGGACTAACCTTAGATGGTATTACATGAAGAGGGGGACTAACCTTAGATGGTATTACATGAAGAGGGGGACTAACCTTAGATGGTATTACATGGAGGGGGACTAACCTTAGATGGTATTACATGGAGGGGGACTAACCTTAGATGGTATTACATGAAGAGGGGGACTAACCTTAGATGGTATTACATGGAGGGGGACTAACCTTAGATGGTATTACATGGCAGCTCAGCAGGTGCATCGTATTATTTAAAAAACACTTCACCCCCAATATGGGTCAACATCGAAGAATCCATTCCAATATGGGTCAACATCGAAGAATCCATTCCAATATGGGTCAACATCGAAGAATCCATTCCAATATGGGTCAACATCGAAGAATCCATTCCAATATGGGTCAACATCGAAGAATCCATTCCAATATGGGTCAACATCGAAGAATCCATTCCAATATGGGTCAACATCGAAGAATCCATTCCAATATGGGTCAACATCGAAGAATCCATTCCAATATGGGTCAACATCGAAGAATCCATTCCAATATGGGTCAACATCGAAGAATCCATTCCAATATGGGTCAACATCGAAGAATCCATTCCAATATGGGTCAACATCGAAGAATCCATTCCAATATGGGTCAACATCGAAGAATCCATTCCAATATGGGTCAACATCGAAGAATCCATTCCAGATTTACCACTACACTTATATTTATATTCCTCAGATGTTAAAACAATTAAAAAAAAACGTACAAACAAATCCGTTCCTCAAACATACAATCTCAGTTCTGTATGCCGCCTATAAACACATGGGTGGGCCTGCACTATCCTATAAACACATGGGTGGTCCTACACTATCCTATAAACACATGGGTGGGCCTACACTATCCCCTTAACACATGGGTGGGCCTACACTATCCTATAAACACATGGGTGGGCCTACACTATCCTATAAACACATCCTACACTATCCTATAAACACATCCTACACTATCCTATAAACACATCCTACACTATCCTATAAACACATCCTACACTATCCTATAAACACATCCTATACTATCCTATAAACACATCCTATACTATCCTATAAACACATCCTATACTATCCTATAAACACATCCTACACTATCCTATACACACATCCTACACTATCCTATAAACACATCATACACTATCCTATAAACACATCATACACTATCCTATAAACACATCCTACACTATCCTATAAACACATCCTACACTATCCTATAAACACATCCTATAAACACATCCTACACTATCCTATAAACACATCCTATAAACACATCCTACACTATCCTATAAACACATCCTATACTATCCTATAAACACATCCTACACTATCCTATAAACACATCCTATACTATCCTATAAACACATCCTACACTATCCTATAAACACATCCTACACTATCCTATAAACACATCCTACACTATCCTATAAACACATCCTACGCTATCCTATAAACACATCCTACACTATCCTATAAACACATCATACACTATCCTATAAACACATCCTACACTATCCTATAAACACATCCTACACTATCCTATAAACACATCCTACACTATCCTATAAACACATCCTATACTATCCTATAAACACATCCTACACTATCCTATAAACACATCCTACGCTATCCTATAAACACATCCTACACTATCCTATAAACACATCCTACACTATCCTATAAACACATCCTATACTATCATATAAACACATCCTACACTATCCTATAAACACATCCTACACTATCCTATAAACACATCCTACACTATCCTATAAACACATCCTACACTATCCTATAAACACATCCTACACTATCATGGGTGGTCCTATAAACACATGGGTGGTATGCCTACACTATCCTATAAACACATGGGTGGTCCTACACTATCCTATAAACACATGGGTGGTATGCCTGTACTATCCTATAAACACATGGGTGGTCCTACACTATCCTATAAACACATGGGTGGTCCTACACTATCCTATAAACACATGGGTGGTATGCCTATACTATCCTATAAACACATGGGTGGTCCTACACTATCCTATAAACATATGGGTGGTATGCCTACACTATCCTATAAACACATGGGTGGTATGCCTACACTATCCTATAAACACATGGGTGGTATGCCTACACTATCCTATAAACACATGGGTGGTCCTACACTATCCTATAAACACATGGGTGGTATGCCTACACTATCCTATAAACACATGGGTGGTCCTATAAACACATGGGTGGTATGCCTACACTATCCTATAAACACATGGGTGGTATGCCTACACTATCCTATAAACACATGGGTGGTCCTATAAACACATGGGTGGTATGCCTACACTATCCTATAAACACATGGGTGGTATGCCTATACTATCCTATAAACACATGGGTTGTATGCCTACACTATCCTATAAACACATGGGTGGTATGCCTACACTATCCTATAAACACATGGGTGGTATGCCTACACTATCCTATAAACACATGGGTGGTCCTATAAACACATGGGTGGTATGCCTATACTATCCTATAAACATATGGGTGGTATGCCTACACTATCCTATAAACACATGGGTGGTCCTACACTATCCTATAAACACATGGGTGGTATGCCTACACTATCCTATAAACACATGGGTGGTATGCCTACACTATCCTATAAACACATGGGTGGTATGCCTACACTATCCTATAAACACATGGGTGGTATGCCTACACTATCCTATAAACACATGGGTGGACCTACACTATCCTATAAACACATGGGTGGTATGCCTACACTATCCTATAAACACATGGGTGGTATGCCTATACTATCCTATAAACACATGGGTGGTATGCCTACACTATAAACACATGGGTGGTATGCCTACACTATAAACACATGGGTGGTATGCCTACACTATCCTATAAACACATGGGTGGTATGCCTATACTATCCTATAAACACATGGGTGGTATGCCTATACTATCCTATAAACACATGGGTGGTATGCCTACACTATAAACACATGGGTGGTATGCCTATACTATCCTATAAACACATGGGTGGTATGCCTACACTATAAACACATGGGTGGTATGCCTACACTATAAACACATGGGTGGTATGCCTACACTATCCTATAAACACATGGGTGGTATGCCTATACTATCCTATAAACACATGGGTGGTATGCCTACACTATCCTATAAACACATGGGTGGTATGCCTATACTATCCTATAAACACATGGGTGGTATGCCTACACTATCCTATAAACACATGGGTGGTATGCCTACACTATCCTATAAACACATGGGTGGTATGCCTATACTATCCTATAAACACATGGGTGGTATGCCTACACTATCCTATAAACACATGGGTGGTATGCCTACACTATCCTATGGGTGGTATGCCTACACTATCCTATAAACACATGGGTGGTATGCCTACACTATCCTATAAACACATGGGTGGTATGCCTACACTATCCTATAAACACATGGGTGGTCCTACACTATCCTATAAACACATGGGTGGTATGCCTATACTATCCTATAAACACATGGGTGGTATGCCTACACTATCCTATAAACACATGGGTGGTATGCCTACACTATCCTATAAACACATGGGTGGTATGCCTACACTATCCTATAAACACATGGGTGGTATGCCTACACTATCCTATAAACACATGGGTGGTATGCCTACACTATCCTATAAACACATGGGTGGTATGCCTACACTATCCTATAAACACATGGGTGGTCCTACACTATCCTATAAACACATGGGTGGTATGCCTATACTATCCTATAAACACATGGGTGGTATGCCTACACTATCCTATAAACACATGGGTGGTATGCCTATACTATCCTATAAACACATGGGTGGTATGCCTACACTATCCTATAAACACATGGGTGGTATGCCTACACTATCCTATAAACACATGGGTGGTATGCCTATACTATCCTATAAACACATGGGTGGTATGCCTACACTATAAACACATGGGTGGTATGCCTACACTATCCTATAAACACATGGGTGGTATGCCTATACTATCCTATAAACACATGGGTGGTATGCCTACACTATCCTATAAACACATGGGTGGTATGCCTATACTATCCTATAAACACATGGGTGGTATGCCTACACTATCCTATAAACACATGGGTGGTATGCCTACACTATCCTATAAACACATGGGTGGTATGCCTATACTATCCTATAAACACATGGGTGGTATGCCTACACTATCCTATAAACACATGGGTGGTATGCCTACACTATCCTATGGGTGGTATGCCTACACTATCCTATAAACACATGGGTGGTATGCCTACACTATCCTATAAACACATGGGTGGTATGCCTACACTATCCTATAAACACATGGGTGGTCCTACACTATCCTATAAACACATGGGTGGTATGCCTATACTATCCTATAAACACATGGGTGGTATGCCTACACTATCCTATAAACACATGGGTGGTATGCCTATACTATCCTATAAACACATGGGTGGTATGCCTACACTATCCTATAAACACATGGGTGGTATGCCTATACTATCCTATAAACACATGGGTGGTATGCCTACACTATCCTATAAACACATGGGTGGTATGCCTACACTATCCTATAAACACATGGGTGGTATGCCTATACTATCCTATAAACACATGGGTGGTATGCCTACACTATCCTATAAACACATGGGTGGTATGCCTACACTATCCTATGGGTGGTATGCCTACACTATCCTATAAACACATGGGTGGTATGCCTACACTATCCTATAAACACATGGGTGGTATGCCTACACTATCCTATAAACACATGGGTGGTCCTACACTATCCTATAAACACATGGGTGGTATGCCTATACTATCCTATAAACACATGGGTGGTATGCCTACACTATCCTATAAACACATGGGTGGTATGCCTACACTATCCTATAAACACATGGGTGGTATGCCTACACTATCCTATAAACACATGGGTGGTATGCCTACACTATCCTATAAACACATGGGTGGTATGCCTACACTATCCTATAAACACATGGGTGGTATGCCTACACTATCCTATAAACACATGGGTGGTCCTACACTATCCTATAAACACATGGGTGGTATGCCTATACTATCCTATAAACACATGGGTGGTATGCCTACACTATCCTATAAACACATGGGTGGTATGCCTATACTATCCTATAAACACATGGGTGGTATGCCTACACTATCCTATAAACACATGGGTGGTATGCCTACACTATCCTATAAACACATGGGTGGTATGCCTATACTATCCTATAAACACATGGGTGGTATGCCTACACTATAAACACATGGGTGGTATGCCTACACTATCCTATAAACACATGGGTGGTATGCCTATACTATCCTATAAACACATGGGTGGTATGCCTACACTATCCTATAAACACATGGGTGGTATGCCTATACTATCCTATAAACACATGGGTGGTATGCCTACACTATCCTATAAACACATGGGTGGTATGCCTACACTATCCTATAAACACATGGGTGGTATGCCTATACTATCCTATAAACACATGGGTGGTATGCCTACACTATCCTATAAACACATGGGTGGTATGCCTACACTATCCTATGGGTGGTATGCCTACACTATCCTATAAACACATGGGTGGTATGCCTACACTATCCTATAAACACATGGGTGGTATGCCTACACTATCCTATAAACACATGGGTGGTCCTACACTATCCTATAAACACATGGGTGGTATGCCTATACTATCCTATAAACACATGGGTGGTATGCCTACACTATCCTATAAACACATGGGTGGTATGCCTACACTATCCTATAAACACATGGGTGGTATGCCTACACTATCCTATAAACACATGGGTGGTATGCCTACACTATCCTATAAACACATGGGTGGTATGCCTACACTATCCTATAAACACATGGGTGGTCCTACACTATCCTATAAACACATGGGTGGTATGCCTATACTATCCTATAAACACATGGGTGGTATGCCTACACTATCCTATAAACACATGGGTGGTATGCCTATACTATCCTATAAACACATGGGTGGTATGCCTACACTATCCTATAAACACATGGGTGGTATGCCTACACTATCCTATAAACACATGGGTGGTATGCCTACACTATCCTATAAACACATGGGTGGTATGCCTATACTATCCTATAAACACATGGGTGGTATGCCTACACTATCCTATAAACACATGGGTGGTATGCCTACACTATCCTATAAACACATGGGTGGTATGCCTATACTATCCTATAAACACATGGGTGGTATGCCTACACTATCCTATAAACACATGGGTGGTCCTACACTATCCTATAAACACATGGGTGGTCCTACACTATCCTATGGGTGGTATGCCTACACTTCTGGTATAAAGCATGGCTTTATACCAGAAGTAAGATCAGATCTACAGTACAGGTTCGGTTCTGATACTTTTCCTTACATGGCTGTCATGTTGGATACGGCATGAAATACAAGCAGCCAATCAGGTGCTCTGAGGCTTTGATTAGACAGATTGATATGAGCCAATCAGGTGCTCTGATTATCTATTATCAGGAAGTGAAGGGATGTAGTTTTCTGTGTGTTGGGTGTGTAAACCAAGTGCTGCAGATCCCAGGACAGCCAAGGGAACTACACTTCCCAGAATCCACCAGGGCCTGGTGGTTTCACAGAGGCTCACACACAAGCGCACACATGCTCGTGCACATACACAGGCACGTGCACACACGCACACAGTGCAGGGTGTTTGTGGTCTGGGAGGCATTTTCCCAGACTGGACGAGATGAGAAACAGCTTGCCGGCACACGCGCACACGCACACGCACACGCACCATACTGTAAATATACACATGTGAACTCAGTCACCTCTTGTCCGTGTCAGAGAATGTGATATATGTGTGTGTGTGTGTGTGTGTGTGTGTGTGTGTGTGTGTGTGTGTTATTCCTTACATTTCACAGCCCAGTGGGAGCTTAGGGTCTCTCTGCCTCACGCACGCACGCACGAACGTACAAACGCACGGACGCACGGTCGCACGCACGCACGCACGCACACACACAGTACGATGTGTAAATTCACACACTGAAAATAAACTGCACACCGTCGAGCAGTCAGCTGTGTGTGTGTGTGTGTGTGTGTGTGTGTGTGTGTGTGTGTGTGTGTGTGTGTGTGTGTGTGTGTGTGTGTGTGTGTGTGCTGAGGGACAGCTGTTGCCACCATGGTAATTACTGATTAGAATAGTTTTGAGTTTGTGCTTGAAATGTACTGTAATTCTGCAAACTGTTAATACAATTTTCAATCAATCAATCAATAGAGAGAGAGATACAGAGAGAGAGAGAGAGAGAGAGAGAGAGAGAGAGAGAGAGAGAGAGAGAGAGAGAGAGAGAGAGAGAGAGAGAGAGAGAGAGAGAGAGAGAGAGAGAGAGAGAGAGAGACTCATACTCCACTTCTCTCTGTGTTCACTAACCAACGTCCAACGGTTTAGACTAAATACTAATTCAGTACTGTAGTTAATGCAACTAAATGTTTACTAGCCAACATCACCCCTGAGGGGGGGGGGGGGGGGGGGGGTCACCACGGCATGTCGGACATTATTTACAGAAACTATAGTAAAATACGCATCACTTCATGGAGGTTCAAAAAGTGACATAGGAAAAGAGAAGGGACACTCATATGCTCCAAAAGGTATATTTTATTGACGACGTTTAGAGCCGAGGCTTTTCATCTGGTCAAACTCAAGATGTCAGTGAACCACCCACTTAAATAGACACCCACGGGTCACGTTACTGGTCAGTGGGTGGAACCAACACAACATGGTCATTAGATCAATTAATGAATTCATTTTGGGCGGGAACCCCTCTTGGTGTTAGCATTATGTTATGCTTCAGCTATTGAAAAATAGCAGATCTACGAGCTTGTAGGTCTGATATTTTGGAAAAATCGAAGAACCACTGACATAGGAACATAGCTTTTTCAGAAAACTGTCAGGATGTAGAAGACATTTTTTGAATCTGATCTCAGGTCAAAATGGGTTAAATACAGTGTTCTCAAATCCACAGCAGTGGAATAAGCAAAAGGACATCATAATTATTATAGAATCTAAGACAGTGATTCACATAATCAGGTATTATTACTTAGGCAACAATTCAAATATGTAAAGCATACAATAAATAAATTATAAAAAGTGGGTGATGGGAAAGTCCTCGTTCATTCCCTTTGGGTACATTGTATTTAAAGTGTAAATCCAAAAGGATTCACGTTGTAGCAACAATCTATTCAGATCCCCTCCTCGCCTGGGGGTGTTCAATCCCCTGATATCTCAGAGTGGCCACAGTGTGTTTAGTGGACAGAAAGTGCATTGCAACCAACGGGGCTTTTAGGGTCTTGGTTGCGGACATGCGCGTCTTTAGCGCCCTGTTGGTCTTGCCAACATATCCATGTTTGGGCATTTGATCACATTTTTGGTTGTGCATGTTATAGTGCCCTTGATGTCAAAGTTTTTACCCGTGAGTGGGACATTATTTAACTTTCTAAACTTTGGAGGAGATAGATATATATTTTTTACCCCCTGAGTACCTCCTCCGTCCTCTAGAGGCGTGAGAGGCCTGAGTACCTCCTCCGTCCTCTAGAGGCGTGAGAGGCCTGAGTACCTCCTCCGTCCTCTAGAGGCGGGAGAGGCCTGAGTACCTCCTCCGTCCTCTAGAGGCGTGAGAGGCCTGAGTACCTCCTCCGTCCTCTAGAGGCGGGAGAGGCCTGAGTACCTCCTCCGTCCTCTAGAGGCGGGAGAGGCCTGAGTACCTCCTCCGTCCTCTAGAGGCGTGAGAGGCCTGAGTACCTCCTCCGTCCTCTAGAGGCGTGAGAGGCCTGAGTACCTCCTCCGTCCTCTAGAGGCGGGAGAGGCCTGAGTACCTCCTCCGTCCTCTAGAGGCGTGAGAGGCCTGAGTACCTCCTCCGTCCTCTAGAGGCGGGAGAGGCCTGAGTACCTCCTCCGTCCTCTAGAGGCGTGAGAGGCGTGAGTACCTCCTCCGTCCTCTAGAGGCGTGAGAGGCCTGAGTACCTCCTCCGTCCTCTAGAGGCGTGAGAGGCCTGAGTACCTCCTCCGTCCTCTAGAGGCGGGAGAGGCCTGAGTACCTCCTCCGTCCTCTAGAGGCGGGAGAGGCCTGAGTACCTCCTCCGTCCTCTAGAGGCGTGAGAGGCCTGAGTACCTC
>NW_027638650.1:17500-20000 GCF_951216825.1 Electrona antarctica
CCTATTGGCTCATATGCTAGGACATGTGACGTTGCCAACCTTCTCCCAATTGGCTCGTACTAGTACACGTGACATTAATCCCCTACAGTCAGCCTGCAGGGCACACCTGAACGTCCATGATCCCCTACAGTCAGCCTGCTGGGCACACCTGAACTTCCATGATCCCCTACAGTCAGCCTGCAGGGCACACCTGAACTTCCATGATCCCCTACAGTCAGCCTGCAGGGCACACCTGAACGTCCATGATCCCCTAGTCAGCCTGCAGGGCACACCTGAACGTCCATGATCCCCTACAGTCAGCCTGCAGGGCACACCTGAACTTCCATGATCCCCTACAGTCAGCCTGCAGGGCACACCTGAACTTCCATGATCCCCTACAGTCAGCCTGCTGGGCACACCTGAACGTCCATGATCCCCTACAGTCAGCCTGCAGGGCACACCTGAACTTCCATGATCCCCTACAGTCAGCCTGCAGGGCACACCTGAACTTCCATGATCCCCTACAGTCAGCCTGCAGGGCACACCTGAACTTCCATGATCCCCTACAGTCAGCCTGCTGGGAACACCTGAACTTCCATGCAGCCAAAATAAGTTGTCTGCTGGTTTCTCTTCCGGGTTTTTAGACAGCTGGTGGATGGAAATGAAGCTCCACTTTTCCTGGAATCTGGCCGACGCTGCGCGTGGGTGGAGCTTCATTTCCATCCACCAAACATCCACTAAATGACCACGCATGATTGGCTCAATAACTCAATGACCACACATGATTGGCTCAATAACTCAATGACCACACCTGATTGGCTCAATAACTCAATGACCACACCTGATTGGCTCAATAACTCAATGACCACACCTGATTGGCTCAATAACTCAATGACCACACATGATTGGCTCAATAACTCAATGACCACACCTGATTGGCTCAATAACTCAATGACCACACCTGATTGGCTCAATAACTCAATGACCACACTAGTGCTGCCGGAATTGTCCAAAAATGACATTCGGATATTCGTTTTAAAAACCCACGTGGATTCGAGCAATTCGACCCATTCGGATTTCGATTCCGATTCGGGGCCATTCGGATTTTGTAATAATTATATTTACACCAATACAACCTGAGACATAACATTTAAGATCGCATTGCTGGCGCAACTCTCTCTCTCCGCGCATTGGCGCTGCTGAAAACCGAGTTGGAACACAACGCATGCATTCTCCCTTCTCCCATAAAACTTCACGGCACGGAGGCAGTATTAATTCACAGAACAGAACACGGCATTGCTGCTGCCGGACCGGCGCCGCAGTTCATCCTTACGCATTTTATTTATCTTTTTATAATTTCCTGAAGGATAAAGTCGCTTCATGATTGAAGATTGATGAGTGATAGATCTGTGTGTTGTTGTCTAAAAATATATTCTCCCGTCCGTCCGACACAACACAACACAACACAGCAAAATAAGTTTCGGTGTAGGCCAGGCCTGTCTCTGATTCTGATCACTAGGTACGCTGTTGACGGAAGATTTCACCCTTCTGAGCAGCGTACACTCACTGCGCAAATAACGTAAAAGGCCCCGCCCGCCCTGTGCTCACCGTTATTTGCGCACCGTCCGTACGCAAATAACGTAGTGCGCTCTTTGCCGACTTTGCGCAGGGCGGGCGGGGGCCTTTTGTGAATCGGAACTACGCAGCCTGCGTAGTCTGCGTTTAGGAAGAGTGCGAGGCAGCTGATTTATTCTTCAATGTATGCCGGTGTCGGCGTGTCGCGTGGCAAATATAACTAATCTACAAGCTCACAACGCTTACCTACGGAACCGTCTCGCGAAAACTTGCACAGCATTTTTATTTTTTTTAATTCGAATCTTAATTTTATATATTCAGTTATTCATTTATTTTTTTGATTCGAAAATTCGTTCGAATATGGAATATTCTTTGGCAGCTCTAGACCACACCTGATTGGCTCAATAACTCAATGACCACACCTGATTGGCTCAATAACTCAATGACCACACCTGATTGGCTCAATAACTCAATGACCACACCTGATTGGCTCAATAACACAATGACCACACCTGATTGGCTCAATAACTCAATGACCACACCTGATTGGCTCAATAACTCAATGACCACACCTGATTGGCTCAATAACTCAATGACCACACCTGATTGGCTCAATAACTCAATGACCACACCTGATTGGCTCAATAACTCAATGACCACACATGATTGGCTCAATAACTCAATGACCACACCTGATTGGCTCAATAACTCAATGACCACACCTGATTGGCTCAATAACTCAATGACCATGCATGATTGGCTCAATATGTTGGACTGGATCTGAAAATATACTCATTAAAAATGCATGAGACGATGCGGAGAGAGGGGTTTCTGTGTGTGTGTGCGTGCGTGTGTGCGTGCGTGCATGCGGGTGTGTGTGTGTGTGTGTGTGTGTGTGTGTGCGCGTGTCCTCATGTGACCTACAGTAACCTGACACCTTGACAAA
>NW_027638650.1:25000-35000 GCF_951216825.1 Electrona antarctica
GAAACAAGCCCTCATGACTATAGAAACAAGCCATCATGGCTAGAAACAAGCCCTCATGACTAGAAACAAGCCCTCATGACTATAGAAACAAGCCCTCATGGCTATAGAAACAAGCCCTCATGACTAGAAACCAGCCCTCATGACTATAGAAACAAGCCCTCATGACTATAGAAACAAGCCCTCATGACTAGAAACAAGCCCTCATGGCTATAGAAACAAGCCCTCATGACTAGAAACAAGCCCTCATGACTATAGAAACAAGCCCTCATGACTATAGAAACAAGCCATCATGGCTAGAAACAAGCCCTCATGGCTAGAAACAAGCCCTCATGGCTATAGAAACAAGCCCTCATGGCTATAGAAACAAGCCCTCATGGCTAGAAACAAGCCCTCATGGCTAGAAACAAGCCCTCATGGCTATAGAAACAAGCCCTCATGGCTATAGAAACAAGCCCTCATGACTATAGAAACAAGCCCTCATGACTATAGAAACAAGCCCTCATGGCTATAGAAACAAGCCCTCATGGCTAGAAACAAGCCCTCATGGCTAGAAACAAGCCCTCATGGCTATAGAAACAAGCCCTCATGGCTAGAAACAAGCCCTCATGGCTATAGAAACAAGCCCTCATGGCTAGAAACAAGCCCTCATGACTATAGAAACAAGCCCTCATTACTATAGAAACAAGCCCTCATGGCTAGAAACAAGCCCTCATGGCTATAGAAACAAGCCCTCATGACTATAGAAACAAGCCCTCATGGCTAGAAACAAGCCCTCATGACTATGGAAACAAGCCCTCATGACTAGAAACAAGCCCTCATGACTATAGAAACAAGCCCTCATGACTAGAAACAAGCCCTCATGACTATAGAAACAAGCCCTCATGACTATAGAAACAAGCCCTCATGGCTATAGAAACAAGCCCTCATGACTATAGAAACAAGCCCTCATGACTATGGAAACAAGCCCTCATGACTAGAAACAAGCCCTCATGACTATAGAAACAAGCCCTCATGGCTATAGAAACAAGCCCTCATGACTAGAAACCAGCCCTCATGACTATAGAAACAAGCCCTCATGACTATAGAAACAAGCCCTCATGACTAGAAACAAGCCCTCATGGCTATAGAAACAAGCCCTCATGACTAGAAACAAGCCCTCATGACTATAGAAACAAGCCCTCATGACTATAGAAACAAGCCATCATGGCTAGAAACAAGCCCTCATGACTAGAAACAAGCCCTCATGACTATAGAAACAAGCCCTCATGGCTATAGAAACAAGCCCTCATGACTAGAAACCAGCCCTCATGACTATAGAAACAAGCCCTCATGACTATAGAAACAAGCCCTCATGACTAGAAACAAGCCCTCATGGCTATAGAAACAAGCCCTCATGACTAGAAACAAGCCCTCATGACTATAGAAACAAGCCCTCATGACTATAGAAACAAGCCATCATGGCTAGAAACAAGCCCTCATGGCTAGAAACAAGCCCTCATGGCTATAGAAACAAGCCCTCATGGCTATAGAAACAAGCCCTCATGGCTAGAAACAAGCCCTCATGGCTAGAAACAAGCCCTCATGGCTATAGAAACAAGCCCTCATGGCTATAGAAACAAGCCCTCATGACTATAGAAACAAGCCCTCATGACTATAGAAACAAGCCCTCATGGCTATAGAAACAAGCCCTCATGGCTAGAAACAAGCCCTCATGGCTAGAAACAAGCCCTCATGGCTATAGAAACAAGCCCTCATGGCTAGAAACAAGCCCTCATGGCTATAGAAACAAGCCCTCATGGCTAGAAACAAGCCCTCATGACTATAGAAACAAGCCCTCATTACTATAGAAACAAGCCCTCATGGCTAGAAACAAGCCCTCATGGCTATAGAAACAAGCCCTCATGGCTATAGAAACAAGCCCTCATGGCTAGAAACAAGCCCTCATGGCTAGAAACAAGCCCTCATGGCTTGTTTCTAGGTTATCCTACACCTCTGTACTTTATGCAAACAGTAAGTATTCACTCACTCAAAGAAAGAAAAACAGGCACTGCGTGAAAAGAGGAGTTAACGGGCAATTCTGGGCACTGTATTTTGCCGTAAACCTCAAGTTTAGCAGCATCTACAGTTAATTAAGCAATATTACACGAGAGGGTGTGGGTTAACGTGATTATTGCCACGACAGGGATGCGGTAAGGAAGGAACGAGACAAAGTCTCGTTCCTTCCTTACCGCATCACTGAAGTGGCAATAATCACGTTAACCCACACCCTCGAGTGTAATATTGCAATTATACCACAGTTACCCTTAAAACTAAGAGAATCGCTGAAAAAAAATATTTTTTAATGACAGATGTAGTCACTACGACCACAAATGTCCCAAGAAACTAGCTAGCCTAGCCACCGAGTTTGCTAGCGCTCTGGGAGAACAGAGCAGCTGAATTCTTTGTTTTGATTAGGTGGTGAATGGTGCTGGTTTAACCCACGGCTAGAAGGCTGTTTCAACCAATCAGATTGCTTCCTCGAAACGACCTGTGGTATAATATACGGTAATATACAGGTGTGATGGTACAACTCGGGAGTTTACTGGAGTTTACGGGAGTAAACTCGGGACTTTCCTGTAATATACACATCCGTATTCCATGCTTTTTGCGCAGTGAGGTGTTGCTCTAGAGATCTAGACACTCTACAGTGCCAGCAGAATGAGTAGATATGGCAGATTTTACTCTGAAAAGCCTCCCCTTCCGTTCCCCCCAACACCGGGAGGCATAATGTTTCCGTTCCCCTGAACACGGGAGGCATAATGTTTCCGTTCCCTTGAACACCGGGAGGCATAATGTTTCCGTTCCCCCCCAACACCGGGAGGCATGATGTTTCTGTTCCCCTGAACACCGGGAGGCATAATGTTTCCGTTCCCCCCAACACAGGGAGGCATAATGTTTCCGTTCCCCTGAACCCCGGGAGGCATAATGTTTCCGTTCCCCTGAACCCCGGGAGGCATAATGTTTCCGTTCCCCCCAACACAGGGAGGCATAATGTTTCCGTTCCCCCCAACACCGGGAGGCATAATGTTTCCGTTCCCCTGAACACCGGGAGGCATAATGTTTCCGTTCCCCCCAACACCGGGAGGCATAATGTTTCCGTTCCCCCCAACACCGGGAGGCATAATGTTTCCGTTCCCTTGAACACCGGGAGGCATAATGTTTCCGTTCCCCCCAACACCGGGAGGCATAATGTTTCCGTTCCCCCAACACCGGGATGCATAATGTTTCCGTTCCCCCCAACACAGGGAGGCATAATGTTTCCGTTCCCCCCAACACCGGGAGGCATAATGTTTCCGTTCCCCCCAACACCGGGAGGCATAATGTTTCAGTTCCCCCCAACACCGGGAGGCATAATGTTTCCATTCCCTTGAACACCGGGAGGCATAATGTTTCAGTTCCCCCCAACACCGGGAGGCATAATGTTTCCGTTCCCCCCAACACCGGGATGCATAATGTTTCCGTTCCCCCCAACACAGGGAGGCATAATGTTTCCGTTCCCCCCAACACCGGGAGGCATAATGTTTCCGTTCCCCCCAACACCGGGTGGCATAATGTTTCCGTTCCCCCCAACACCGGGAGGCATAATGTTTCCGTTCCCCCCAACACCGGGAGGCATAATGTTTCCGTTCCCCCCAACACCAGGAGACATAATGTTTCCGTTCCCCCCAACACAGGGATGCATAATGTTTCCGTTCCCCCCAACACCGGGAGGCATAATGTTCCATTCTCACCTTGCGATGATCACGCTAAAGTCTCTCTAGGACAGTTACAGTTTTTCACGATTGTTAAAACACAATTTAAGCACAATTTGCACAACCTTCACACAACAATCGCTCGACACAGTTTGCACTACATCACAATCTCTTATCTGCATTAGACTTTCAATCCCTCAATTACACATCACCTCGTTGTCCAAACACTACACAACATGTCCAGTTGTTGCACACACTTAACACTACACAACATGTCCAGTTGTTGCACACACTTAACACTACACAACATGTCCAGTTGTTGCACACACTTAACACTACACAACATGTCCAGTTGTTGCACACACTTAACACTACACAACATGTCCAGTTGTTGCACACACTTAACACTACACAACATGTCCAGTTGTTGCACACACTTAACACTACACAACATGTCCAGTTGTTGCACACACTTAACACTACACAACATGTCCAGTTGTTGCACACACTTAACACTACACAACATGTCCAGTTGTTGCACACACTTAACACTACACAACATGTCCAGTTGTTGCACACACTTCTCACATACGATTAAGGCATCAACCTACAACACACAGATAATCAAGTCTCTAAACATTCAGATCTGGTTAGTTCCCACGATCCCTCTCTGACACACATTACCCACAACCCTCTGCAGCGGGTCACATGATGTCACTGAAGCTGTCTGTCTGTCTGTCTGTCTGTCTGTCTGTCTGTCTGTCTGTCTGTCTCAGCTTCACTTCAAAAATGATTTTATGAAAACTAAATATGTGCGTGCGTGCGTGCGTGCGTGCGTGCGTGCGTGCGTGCGTGCGTGTATAAGAAAGAAAATAAGAAAGAAAGAAAGGTGATTGATATGCTAATGAGGAAGAGGGGGAGTGGCCTATGTGTTGTTGTTTATTCTAATGTGTTTGTTCCGCAAGACGGTTGTCATGGTTACACACAGAGAGAGAGGAGAGAGAGAGACAGAGAGAGAGAGAGACAGAGAGACAGAGAGAGAGAGACAAAGAGAGAGACAGAGAGAGAGAGACAGAGAGACAGAGAGAGAGAGGAGAGAGAGACAGAGAGAGAGAGAGACAGAGAGACAGAGAGAGAGAGACAGAGAGAGAGAGAGAGGTAGAGAGAGAGAGAGAGAGAGAGAGAGAGAGAGAGAGAGAGAGAGAGAGAGAGAGACAGAGGAGAGAGAGTAAAGGGCAAATTGGCTTTCTACCAAATCACCGCACCACTGACCATATTTACACCCTACTCTAATTAGTAATCACGTTCACCAAAAAAGTAAGGGTAACATTTTTGCTTGTTTCATTGATTTTAAAAAGGCATTTGATTCCATTTGGCAAGAGGGATTATATTACAAAATTCTCCAAATTTGTTTTGGGGGTAAAATGTATGACATAATTAAATCAATGTATGTCAATAACAAATGTGGAGTGAAACTTGGTGACAAATCTACAGATCTATTCACTCAAGGGAGAGGTGTTTTTCAGGGCAACAGTCTGTCTCCAACACTATTTAACATCTACATTAATGATTTAGCATTACTGTTGGAGCAGTCTGGAACCCCTGGCCTAACCCTTAATGACAAGGAAGTCAAATTCCTGCTCTATGCTGACGACCTGGTGTTGCTGTCTCCCACACAACAAGGACTGCAGCAGCACCTGGACCTGCTGGAGCAGTACTGTCAGAACTGGGCCCTGACTGTCAATTTGAACAAATCCAAAGTCATGATTTTCCAAAAGAAGGCCAGATCTCAGGAAACCAAATATCAATTTAAATTTGGAAATACACAGTTAGATCATACCCTATATTATGATTACCTGGGACTAAAGATTAGTGCCTCAGGTAATGTTGGTCTGGCAGTGAGTGCACTGAAAGAGAAAGCATGCAGAGCATTTTATGCTATTAAAAGAAAATTCTACAAAATTGATATCCCTATTAGAATTTGGATACAAATATTTGACAGCATAATCCAACCAATTGCACTGTATGGCAGTGAGGTTTGGGGTCCACTCAGTCACCAGGACTACACTAGATGGGACAAACATCCCACAGAAACCCTGCATGCAGAATTCTGTAGGTCCATATTAAACATCCAAAGAAAAACACCAACCAATGCATGCAGGGCAGAATTAGGCCGTTACCCATTAATTATTAGCATCAGGAAAAGAACACTACAATTTTGGTTACACCTTAAATCAAGCCCCCAGGAGATGAAACCCCAAAAGAGTCCCTTCTGCCAACTAGTCCTGGGACTTATTGATCACTCACAAACCAACAACAGTGTCCAGCCTCAACCTCAGACCAGCACTGCTTTACAAGCACTAATTAGAGTCAACCAAATTTGTAAACTAATAAAAGACATATCTGGAACATTGGACTAATCAAACCAAAACTCAAAACAAACTTAATTGCTATCTGGCCCTAAAACATGAATATAAACTGGCTGAGTATCTGTTTTCGGTCAAAGATAAAAAGCAGAGACAGATCTTGACAGTGAGTGACCACAGTCTGGCCATAGAGAAAGGACGACACAAGAAGTCCTACCTACCTCCAGAACAGAGAGTGTGTGGTCATTAAAATGTAATAAATATAATAATATAAGAACCGAATATTTTAATAGATTTGAGTTGTTGATCCCAAATTTTAAAGAGCTACATGACAATGACAAACAACTCATTGTATTAGGAGAGGGACCTGCAGCACATCTGGCTGCACAGTATGTGACTGCAGGTCACAAAATGAGGGACACAGAAAAAATATACACAATACCCAGGGGGCAAACCACCCTTTTTTTAGGAAACCTGCATTTGTCATAACATACAAAGTTGTCCACCAGAAATAATATCTATGACCCCATAGGATCACAACCTATATGGACAACTCGGTCAATTTTGTTGCGAAAGTCCAATATGGCCGCCCCCAATATTAGCCCCTATTAGTTATAATAGGGGGTGAATAGGGCAATTTTTTAAACTGAGAGATATTTCCACGAAACTTATCAGGTTGATCAATGATATGAATACGAACATTTTTTGTATTGCAAGTTTCCATGAAATCCAATATGGCCGCCACAATATGGCCGCCACATTATTAGCACCAAAAAAATAGGTTTTGGCTCTAACTTCTGAACCAGATAAGCTAGAAATGCAAACTTGGTGTCTATTTCATGGTTTCTGACCATGAGAGACTCAATGGAATACCTATTTTCATTATCGGGTGTGTCTGGACCCTTATTGTGCATATTTACAAGATGGTGGCTACCCGAAATAGTGTTTTACCATGATTTCTACCATGATTGTTGACTGTTTTGGCAAACACAAGCAATAATAATCCATTGGCTAAGATTCATGGCACAGAAGGAACATATTTTCTTGAGCTTGCATATTGTCAAAATGGCTGCAAACATGAAAAAGAAAAGACATTACATTTCCTGTCAGATCCTATTACCCAGGGGGGCAAACCACTCCTTTTTTGGATACCTGCATTTGCCATAACATCAAAGGTTGTCCACCAGAAATATATATGACCCAATAGAATCACAATCTATGTGGACACACCGGTCAATTTCTTTGCTGGAAATCCAATATGGCCACCACAATATTAGCCCCCATTAGCCTATAATGCGGGTGAATAGGACAACATTTTTAACTGAGGGATATTTCCACAAAACTTCACAGGTTGATCAATGATATGAATACCATAATTTTTTGTATTGGAAGTTTCCATGATATCCAATATGGCCACCACAATACTAGCACCCAGAAAATAGGTTTGGCTCTAAATTCTGAACAAGATGAGCTAGAAATACAAACTCATGGTTTCTAACCACGAAAGATATTATTGTTCTGGGGTGTTTCTTTGCAGAAAGACGTCCCTCTGGCTGTATTCTGGTTTTGTTCTACTGTTTGTTGGCATTTCCTCTGTTTATGTTGACAATCATCACTGGCAGGGACGTGCATCGCCAAGCCGGACATCCCTTCCTTCACTGAGTCTGGAGGGTCTCTCAGTGACGGGAATGCAGTCCCCTGTCCATCTACAGAGCCAGCCTGGCCTATGTCAATGAACAAGACAATATTATGTAGCTGTATCAAAGGCTGCCAGAAAATCTGTTAATGTGCAAGGCACTGGAGACAAGATGCAGCAGGAGCTTCACTCCATTCCTGACTGGGAATGTCTCAGATGCATGCATCATTCTGTGTGCTATTTATGGGCCCAAAACCACTGGCTAAACTCCAGTCCGCTCCTTTGACAAGTGTCCTGCTCACTGACAAGAGTGACATCCTAGCACACTGGGAAGAGCACTTCAGTGAGGTCTTAAACAGAGAGTCCTCAATTTCCGAAGAGGATATTGCCACGATACCCCAGCTGCCAATCAAATCTGGCTGACCCCCCCCTCACCCCCACCAGTGCAGAGACAGTGAAAGCACTGCCTTCTGGAAAGGCACCAGGAGGTGATGGGTTGCCCGCAGACATCTACAAGAATGGAGGCATGGCACCTGTACCAGGTAATCTGGATAGGGCGAAGTCCCTCAAGACTTCAAGGACGCATCCATAGTGCATGTTTACAAGAGGAAAGGGGACGGGGCATACTTGGATAACCATCATGGTATAGCCCTCCTGAGTCCTGAACATCACAGGAAAGATCTTAGCAAGAATCATCCTCAACCGGCTAATCAGCCATGCTGAGAATGTTGTCCCTGGATCCCAATGTGGTTTCCACGGAGGCAGAGGTACCTGTAACATGATCTTTTCCATTTGCCAGCTGCAAGAAAAGTGCAGAGAGCAGAAGGGTCTCTATATGGTGTTTGTCGACCTCACCAAGGCCTTTCACACAGTCAATCGTGAGGGCTTGTGGCAGATCCCTGGCAAGTTTGGCTGTCCAGGGACATTGATCTCACTCATTGCGTCCTTTCATGACAGGATGCCAGCCAGAGTCCAAGATAATGGTGATGCATCCCCAGTCAGGAATGGAGTGAAGCTCCTGCTGCATCTTGTCTCCAGTCCCTGGCACATGAACAGATTTTCTGGCATAGGCCAGGCTGGCTCTAGATGGACAGGGGACCATCACTGAGAGACCATCCATACTCAGTGAAGGAAGGGATGTCCGGCTTGACGATGCACGTCCCTGCCAGGGATGATTGTCAACATAAACAGAGGAAATGCCAAAAGAAACTGTATAACAAAACCAAAATACAGCCAGAGGGATGTCTTTCTGCAAAGAAACACCCCAGAACAATAATGCTTAATAGAGGGAAATTATGGCTAAAATATTGATATATCTCTCTCGTGGTTAGAAACCATGAGTTTGTATTTATAGCTCATCTGGTTCTGAATTTAGCCCAACCTATTTTCTGGGTGCTAGTATTGTGGTGGCCATATTGGATATCATGGAAACTTCCAATACAAACCATTGTGGTATTTATATCATTGATCAACCTGTGAAGTTTCGTGGGAATATCCCTCAGTTAAAATGTTGCCCTATTCACCCGCATTATAGGCTAATGGGGGCTAATATTGTGGTGGCCATATTGGATTTCCAGCAAAGAAATTGACTGGTGTGTCCATATAGGTTGTGATTCTATTGGGTCATAGATATTTCTGGTGGACAACCTTTGATGTTATGGCAAATGCAGGTATCCAAAAAGGGGTGGTTTGCCCCCCTGGGTAATAGGATCTGACGGGAAATGTAATGTCTCTTTTCTTTTTCATGTTTGCAGCCATTTTGACAATATGCAAGCTCAAGAAAATATGTCCCTTCTGTGCCATGAATCTTAGCCAATGGATTAATATTGCTTGTGTTTGCCAAAACAGTCAACAATCATGGTAGAAATAATGGTAAAGCACTATTTCGGGTAGCCACCATCTTGTAAATATGCACAATAAGGGTCCAGACACACCCAATAATTAAACAGGTATTCCATTGAGTCTCTCATGGTCAGAAACCATGAAATAGACACCAAGTTTGCATTTCTAGCTCATCTGGTTCAGAAGTTAGAGCCAAAACCTATTTTCTTGGTGCTAATATTGTGGCGGCCATATTGTGGCGGCCATATTGGATTTCATGGAAACTTGCAATACAAAAAATGTTCGTATTCATATCATTGATCAACCTGAGAAGTTTTGTGGAAATATCTCTCAGTTTAAAAATTTGCCCTATTCACCCCCCATTATAACTAATAGGGGCTAATATTGGGGGCGGCCATATTGGACTTTCGCAACAAAATTGACCG
>NW_027638650.1:42500-57500 GCF_951216825.1 Electrona antarctica
TAATTACAAAGAAGAAAAACAACAAAAAAGTGTAACCTGCCGTTTTCTTCTTCTTTCTAATTATTTGTTCAACCCGGAAAAAAAATTGTCATGATTTGTCACGACAAGAGTTGGCTTTGTCCGCGGCGTAAACATCTTTAAATAAATACTTTTTGAAATGTCTATGAGGAAAATGAACGGGGAATCATTTCCTGGGCCCTGGTAGGGGGCGGGACTGGGCCCTGGTAGGGGGTGGGACCGGGCCCTGGTAGGGAGCGGGACCGGGCCCTGGTAGGGGGCGGGACCGTGCCCTGATAGGGGGCGGGGTAGGGGGCGGGACTGGGCCCTGGTAGGGGGCGGGACTGGGCCCTGGTAGGGGGCGGGACCAGGCCCTGGTAGAAGGCGGGACCGGGCCCTGGTAGGGGGCCGGGCCGGGCCCTGGTAGGGGGCGGGGCTGGACCCTGGTGGGGGGCGGGGCTGGGCCCTGGTAGGGGGCTGTGTGTGTGTGTGTGTGTGTGTGTGTGTGTGTGTGTGTGTGTGTGTGTGTGTGTGTGTGTGTGTGTGTGTGTGTGTGTGTGTGTGTGTGTGTGTGTGTGTGTGTGTGTGCGCGCGCGTGTGTGTGTGTTAACAAGATCAGAGGTCAACGAGGAGTCATGTTTACCCAGCAGGTCAGGTGCCACCTGGCAGAGGTCATTACCTTTACTAAGTGTTCCTGTGATACTGAAACCACACACACACGCACGCACACAGGGCTGGGTAATGTGAACTCAAACCAATATCACAGTTGATTCAAACTTTTGCCACGACTATGATTACTGAATTGTTATGATCTTTTGTGAAAATAGCAGATCTACAAGTTTACAGCAGCTATACAAGTTTACATCACATCTACAAGTTCACAAAATGTGTGACTAAATTTGACTGAGGGACTGCCATTGGATTTTTTTGATTTTTTTGTTTTTTCACGTCATATGAAAGCAGGGAATCACTGATTCATGTTCACCAGGCCAAAACACTGCACTATTACTGATTCATGTTCACCAGGCCAACACACTGTACTATTATTACTGATTCATGTTCACCAGGCCAACACTCTGCACTATTACTGATTCATGTTCACCAGGCCAACACACTGCACTATTACTGATTCATGTTCACCAGGTCAACACACTGCACTATTACTGATTCATGTTCACCAGGCCAACACTCTGCACTATTACTGATTCATGTTCACCAGGCCAACACTCTGCACTATTATTACTGATTCATGTTCACCAGGCCAACACTCTGTACTATTATTACTGATTCATGTTCACCAGGCCAACACTGTACTATTATTACTGATTCATGTTCACCAGGCCAACACTGTACTATTATTACTGATTCATGTTCACCAGGCCAACACACTGTACTATTATTACTGATTCATGTTCACCAGGCCAACACTGTACTATTATTACTGATTCATGTTCACCAGGCCAACACACTGCACTATTACTGATTCATGTTCACCAGGCCAACACTGTACTATTATTACTGATTCATGTTCACCAGGCCAACACTCTGTACTATTATTACTGATTCAGGTTCACCAGGCCAACACTCTGCACTATTATTACTGATTCATGTTCACCAGGCCAACACTCTGCACTATTATTACTGATTCATGTTCACCAGGCCAACACTGTACTATTATTACTGATTCATGTTCACCAGGCCAACACTCTGTACTATTATTACTGATTCATGTTCACCAGGCCAACACACTGCACTATTACTGATTCATGTTCACCAGGCCAACACTGTACTATTATTACTGATTCATGTTCACCAGGCCAACACACTGTACTATTATTACTGATTC
The DNA here is from genome assembly GCF_951216825.1 of Electrona antarctica. Taxonomy (NCBI): domain Eukaryota; kingdom Metazoa; phylum Chordata; class Actinopteri; order Myctophiformes; family Myctophidae; genus Electrona; species Electrona antarctica. Next base: position 44,344 of record NW_027638650.1, read on the forward strand.
ATGTTCACCAGGCCAACACTCTGTACTATTACTGATTCATGTTCACCAGGCCAACACACTGCACTATTACTGATTCATGTTCACCAGGCCAACACTGTACTATTATTACTGATTCATGTTCACCAGGCCAACACTGTACTATTATTACTGATTCATGTTCACCAGGCCAACACACTGTACTATTATTACTGATTCATGTTCACCAGGCCAACACTGTACTATTATTACTGATTCATGTTCACCAGGCCAACACACTGCACTATTACTGATTCATGTTCACCAGGCCAACACTGTACTATTATTACTGATTCATGTTCACCAGGCCAACACTCTGCACTATTATTACTGATTCATGTTCACCAGGCCAACACTCTGTACTATTATTACTGATTCATGTTCACCAGGCCAACACACTGCACTATTATTACTGATTCATGTTCACCAGGCCAACACTCTGCACTATTACTGATTCATGTTCACCAGGCCAACACTCTGCACTATTATTACTGATTCATGTTCACCAGGCCAACACTCTGTACTATTATTACTGATTCATGTTCACCAGGCCAACACTGTACTATTATTACTGATTCATGTTCACCAGGCCAACACTGTACTATTATTACTGATTCATGTTCACCAGGCCAACACACTGTACTATTATTACTGATTCATGTTCACCAGGCCAACACTGTACTATTATTACTGATTCATGTTCACCAGGCCAACACACTGCACTATTACTGATTCATGTTCACCAGGCCAACACTGTACTATTATTACTGATTCATGTTCACCAGGCCAACACTCTGTACTATTATTACTGATTCAGGTTCACCAGGCCAACACTCTGCACTATTATTACTGATTCATGTTCACCAGGCCAACACTCTGCACTATTATTACTGATTCATGTTCACCAGGCCAACACTGTACTATTATTACTGATTCATGTTCACCAGGCCAACACTCTGTACTATTATTACTGATTCATGTTCACCAGGCCAACACACTGCACTATTACTGATTCATGTTCACCAGGCCAACACTGTACTATTATTACTGATTCATGTTCACCAGGCCAACACACTGTACTATTATTACTGATTCATGTTCACCAGGCCAACACTCTGTACTATTACTGATTCATGTTCACCAGGCCAACACACTGCACTATTACTGATTCATGTTCACCAGGCCAACACTGTACTATTATTACTGATTCATGTTCACCAGGCCAACACTGTACTATTATTACTGATTCATGTTCACCAGGCCAACACACTGTACTATTATTACTGATTCATGTTCACCAGGCCAACACTGTACTATTATTACTGATTCATGTTCACCAGGCCAACACACTGCACTATTACTGATTCATGTTCACCAGGCCAACACTGTACTATTATTACTGATTCATGTTCACCAGGCCAACACTCTGCACTATTATTACTGATTCATGTTCACCAGGCCAACACTCTGTACTATTATTACTGATTCATGTTCACCAGGCCAACACTCTGCACTATTATTACTGATTCATGTTCACCAGGCCAACACTCTGTACTATTATTACTGATTCAGGTTCACCAGGCCAACACACTGCACTATTATTACTGATTCATGTTCACCAGGCCAACACTCTCCACTATTATTACTGATTCATGTTCACCAGGCCAACACTCTGTACTATTATTACTGATTCATGTTCACCAGGCCAACACTCTGTACTATTATTACTGATTCATGTTCACCAGGCCAACACTCTGTACTATTATTACTGATTCAGGTTCACCAGGCCAACACACTGCACTATTATTACTGATTCATGTTCACCAGGCCAACACTCTGTACTATTATTACTGATTCATGTTCACCAGGCCAACACACTGCACTATTACTGATTCATGTTCACCAGGCCAACACACTGCACTATTACTGATTCATGTTCACCAGGCCAACACTGTACTATTATTACTGATTCATGTTCACCAGGCCAACACTGTACTATTATTACTGATTCATGTTCACCAGGCCAACACACTGCACTATTATTACTGATTCATGTTCACCAGGCCAACACTCTGTACTATTATTACTGATTCATGTTCACCAGGCCAACACTCTGCACTATTACTGATTCATGTTCACCAGGCCAACACTCTGCACTATTATTACTGATTCATGTTCACCAGGCCAACACTCTGTACTATTATTACTGATTCATGTTCACCAGGCCAACACTCTGCACTATTACTAATTCATGTTCACCAGGCCAACACTCTGCACTATTATTACTGATTCATGTTCACCAGGCCAACACACTGCACTATTATTACTGATTCATGTTCACCAGGCCAACACTCTGCACTATTACTGATTCATGTTCACCAGGCCAACACACTGCACTATTACTGATTCATGTTCACCAGGCCAACACTCTGTACTATTGCTGATTCATGTTCACCAGGCCAACACTCTGCACTATTATTACTGATTCATGTTCACCAGGCCAAGACACTGCACTATTGCTGATTCATGTTCACCAGGCCAACACTATGTACTATTACTGATTCATGTTCACCAGGCCAACACACTGCACTATTGCTGATTCATGTTCACCAGGCCAACACTATGTACTATTACTGATTCATGTTCACCAGGCCAACACTATGTACTATTACTGATTCATGTTCACCAGGCCAACACACTGTACTATTACTGATTCATGTTCACCAGGCCAACAGACTGTACTATTATTACTGATTCATGTTCACCAGGCCAACACACTGCACTATTACTGATTCATGTTCACCAGGCCAACACTCTGCACTATTATTACTGATTCATGTTCACCAGGCCAACACTCTGCACTATTATTACTGATTCATGTTCACCAGGCCAACACACTGCACTATTACTGATTCATGTTCACCAGGCCAACACTCTGCACTATTATTACTGATTCATGTTCACCAGGCCAACACACTGCACTATTACTGATTCATGTTCACCAGGCCAACACTCTGCACTATTATTACTGATTCATGTTCACCAGGCCAACACACTGTACTATTATTACTGATTCAGGTTCACCAGGCCAACACACTGTACTATTATTACTGATTCATGTTCACCAGGCCAACACACTGCACTATTATTACTGATTCATGTTCACCAGGCCAACACACTGCACTATTACTGATTCATGTTCACCAGGCCAACACTGTACTATTATTACTGATTCATGTTCACCAGGCCAACACTATGTACTATTACTGATTCATGTTCACCAGGCCAACACACTGCACTATTGCTGATTCATGTTCACCAGGCCAACACTATGTACTATTACTGATTCATGTTCACCAGGCCAACACTATGTACTATTACTGATTCATGTTCACCAGGCCAACACACTGTACTATTACTGATTCATGTTCACCAGGCCAACACACTGTACTATTATTACTGATTCATGTTCACCAGGCCAACACACTGCACTATTACTGATTCATGTTCACCAGGCCAACACTCTGCACTATTATTACTGATTCATGTTCACCAGGCCAACACTCTGCACTATTATTACTGATTCATGTTCACCAGGCCAACACACTGCACTATTACTGATTCATGTTCACCAGGCCAACACTCTGCACTATTATTACTGATTCATGTTCACCAGGCCAACACACTGCACTATTACTGATTCATGTTCACCAGGCCAACACTCTGCACTATTATTACTGATTCATGTTCACCAGGCCAACACACTGTACTATTATTACTGATTCAGGTTCACCAGGCCAACACACTGTACTATTATTACTGATTCATGTTCACCAGGCCAACACACTGCACTATTATTACTGATTCATGTTCACCAGGCCAACACACTGCACTATTACTGATTCATGTTCACCAGGCCAAGACACTGCACTATTGCTGATTCATGTTCACCAGGCCAACACTATGTACTATTACTGATTCATGTTCACCAGGCCAACACACTGCACTATTGCTGATTCATGTTCACCAGGCCAACACTATGTACTATTACTGATTCATGTTCACCAGGCCAACACTATGTACTATTACTGATTCATGTTCACCAGGCCAACACACTGTACTATTACTGATTCATGTTCACCAGGCCAACAGACTGTACTATTATTACTGATTCATGTTCACCAGGCCAACACACTGCACTATTACTGATTCATGTTCACCAGGCCAACACTCTGCACTATTATTACTGATTCATGTTCACCAGGCCAACACTCTGCACTATTATTACTGATTCATGTTCACCAAGCCAACACACTGCACTATTACTGATTCATGTTCACCAGGCCAACACTCTGCACTATTATTACTGATTCATGTTCACCAGGCCAACACACTGCACTATTACTGATTCATGTTCACCAGGCCAACACTCTGCACTATTATTACTGATTCATGTTCACCAGGCCAACACACTGTACTATTATTACTGATTCAGGTTCACCAGGCCAACACACTGTACTATTATTACTGATTCATGTTCACCAGGCCAACACACTGCACTATTATTACTGATTCATGTTCACCAGGCCAACACACTGCACTATTACTGATTCATGTTCACCAGGCCAACACTGTACTATTATTACTGATTCATGTTCACCAGGCCAACACTATGTACTATTACTGATTCATGTTCACCAGGCCAACACACTGCACTATTGCTGATTCATGTTCACCAGGCCAACACTATGTACTATTACTGATTCATGTTCACCAGGCCAACACTATGTACTATTACTGATTCATGTTCACCAGGCCAACACACTGTACTATTACTGATTCATGTTCACCAGGCCAACACACTGTACTATTATTACTGATTCATGTTCACCAGGCCAACACACTGCACTATTACTGATTCATGTTCACCAGGCCAACACTCTGCACTATTATTACTGATTCATGTTCACCAGGCCAACACTCTGCACTATTATTACTGATTCATGTTCACCAGGCCAACACACTGCACTATTACTGATTCATGTTCACCAGGCCAACACTCTGCACTATTATTACTGATTCATGTTCACCAGGCCAACACACTGCACTATTACTGATTCATGTTCACCAGGCCAACACTCTGCACTATTATTACTGATTCATGTTCACCAGGCCAACACACTGTACTATTATTACTGATTCAGGTTCACCAGGCCAACACACTGTACTATTATTACTGATTCATGTTCACCAGGCCAACACACTGCACTATTATTACTGATTCATGTTCACCAGGCCAACACACTGCACTATTACTGATTCATGTTCACCAGGCCAACACTGTACTATTATTACTGATTCATGTTCACCAGGCCAACACTCTGTACTATTATTACTGATTCAGGTTCACCAGGCCAACACTCTGCACTATTATTACTGATTCATGTTCACCAGGCCAACACTCTGCACTATTATTACTGATTCATGTTCACCAGGCCAACACTGTACTATTATTACTGATTCATGTTCACCAGGCCAACACTCTGTACTATTATTACTGATTCATGTTCACCAGGCCAACACACTGCACTATTACTGATTCATGTTCACCAGGCCAACACTGTACTATTATTACTGATTCATGTTCACCAGGCCAACACACTGTACTATTATTACTGATTCATGTTCACCAGGCCAACACTCTGTACTATTACTGATTCATGTTCACCAGGCCAACACACTGCACTATTACTGATTCATGTTCACCAGGCCAACACTGTACTATTATTACTGATTCATGTTCACCAGGCCAACACTGTACTATTATTACTGATTCATGTTCACCAGGCCAACACACTGTACTATTATTACTGATTCATGTTCACCAGGCCAACACTGTACATTATTACTGATTCATGTTCACCAGGCCAACACACTGCACTATTACTGATTCATGTTCACCAGGCCAACACTGTACTATTATTACTGATTCATGTTCACCAGGCCAACACTCTGCACTATTATTACTGATTCATGTTCACCAGGCCAACACTCTGCACTATTATTACTGATTCATGTTCACCAGGCCAACACACTGCACTATTACTGATTCATGTTCACCAGGCCAACACTCTGCACTATTATTACTGATTCATGTTCACCAGGCCAACACACTGCACTATTACTGATTCATGTTCACCAGGCCAACACTCTGCACTATTATTACTGATTCATGTTCACCAGGCCAACACACTGTACTATTATTACTGATTCAGGTTCACCAGGCCAACACACTGTACTATTATTACTGATTCATGTTCACCAGGCCAACACACTGCACTATTATTACTGATTCATGTTCACCAGGCCAACACACTGCACTATTACTGATTCATGTTCACCAGGCCAACACTGTACTATTATTACTGATTCATGTTCACCAGGCCAACACTCTGTACTATTATTACTGATTCAGGTTCACCAGGCCAACACTCTGCACTATTATTACTGATTCATGTTCACCAGGCCAACACTCTGCACTATTATTACTGATTCATGTTCACCAGGCCAACACTGTACTATTATTACTGATTCATGTTCACCAGGCCAACACTCTGTACTATTATTACTGATTCATGTTCACCAGGCCAACACACTGCACTATTACTGATTCATGTTCACCAGGCCAACACTGTACTATTATTACTGATTCATGTTCACCAGGCCAACACACTGTACTATTATTACTGATTCATGTTCACCAGGCCAACACTCTGTACTATTACTGATTCATGTTCACCAGGCCAACACACTGCACTATTACTGATTCATGTTCACCAGGCCAACACTGTACTATTATTACTGATTCATGTTCACCAGGCCAACACTGTACTATTATTACTGATTCATGTTCACCAGGCCAACACACTGTACTATTATTACTGATTCATGTTCACCAGGCCAACACTGTACTATTATTACTGATTCATGTTCACCAGGCCAACACACTGCACTATTACTGATTCATGTTCACCAGGCCAACACTCTCCACTATTATTACTGATTCATGTTCACCAGGCCAACACTCTGTACTATTATTACTGATTCATGTTCACCAGGCCAACACTCTGTACTATTATTACTGATTCATGTTCACCAGGCCAACACTCTGTACTATTATTACTGATTCAGGTTCACCAGGCCAACACACTGCACTATTATTACTGATTCATGTTCACCAGGCCAACACTCTGTACTATTATTACTGATTCATGTTCACCAGGCCAACACACTGCACTATTACTGATTCATGTTCACCAGGCCAACACACTGCACTATTACTGATTCATGTTCACCAGGCCAACACTGTACTATTATTACTGATTCATGTTCACCAGGCCAACACTGTACTATTATTACTGATTCATGTTCACCAGGCCAACACACTGCACTATTATTACTGATTCATGTTCACCAGGCCAACACTCTGTACTATTATTACTGATTCATGTTCACCAGGCCAACACTCTGCACTATTACTGATTCATGTTCACCAGGCCAACACTCTGCACTATTATTACTGATTCATGTTCACCAGGCCAACACTCTGTACTATTATTACTGATTCATGTTCACCAGGCCAACACTCTGCACTATTACTAATTCATGTTCACCAGGCCAACACTCTGCACTATTATTACTGATTCATGTTCACCAGGCCAACACACTGCACTATTATTACTGATTCATGTTCACCAGGCCAACACTCTGCACTATTACTGATTCATGTTCACCAGGCCAACACACTGCACTATTACTGATTCATGTTCACCAGGCCAACACTCTGTACTATTGCTGATTCATGTTCACCAGGCCAACACTCTGCACTATTATTACTGATTCATGTTCACCAGGCCAAGACACTGCACTATTGCTGATTCATGTTCACCAGGCCAACACTATGTACTATTACTGATTCATGTTCACCAGGCCAACACACTGCACTATTGCTGATTCATGTTCACCAGGCCAACACTATGTACTATTACTGATTCATGTTCACCAGGCCAACACTATGTACTATTACTGATTCATGTTCACCAGGCCAACACACTGTACTATTACTGATTCATGTTCACCAGGCCAACACACTGTACTATTATTACTGATTCATGTTCACCAGGCCAACACACTGCACTATTACTGATTCATGTTCACCAGGCCAACACTCTGCACTATTATTACTGATTCATGTTCACCAGGCCAACACTCTGCACTATTATTACTGATTCATGTTCACCAGGCCAACACACTGCACTATTACTGATTCATGTTCACCAGGCCAACACTCTGCACTATTATTACTGATTCATGTTCACCAGGCCAACACACTGCACTATTACTGATTCATGTTCACCAGGCCAACACTCTGCACTATTATTACTGATTCATGTTCACCAGGCCAACACACTGCACTATTACTGATTCATGTTCACCAGGCCAACACTCTGCACTATTATTACTGATTCATGTTCACCAGGCCAACACACTGTACTATTATTACTGATTCAGGTTCACCAGGCCAACACACTGTACTATTATTACTGATTCATGTTCACCAGGCCAACACTCTGCACTATTACTGATTCATGTTCACCAGGCCAACACACTGCACTATTACTGATTCATGTTCACCAGGCCAACACTCTGTACTATTGCTGATTCATGTTCACCAGGCCAACACTCTGCACTATTATTACTGATTCATGTTCACCAGGCCAAGACACTGCACTATTGCTGATTCATGTTCACCAGGCCAACACTATGTACTATTACTGATTCATGTTCACCAGGCCAACACACTGCACTATTGCTGATTCATGTTCACCAGGCCAACACTATGTACTATTACTGATTCATGTTCACCAGGCCAACACTATGTACTATTACTGATTCATGTTCACCAGGCCAACACACTGTACTATTACTGATTCATGTTCACCAGGCCAACACACTGTACTATTATTACTGATTCATGTTCACCAGGCCAACACACTGCACTATTACTGATTCATGTTCACCAGGCCAACACTCTGCACTATTATTACTGATTCATGTTCACCAGGCCAACACTCTGCACTATTATTACTGATTCATGTTCACCAGGCCAACACACTGCACTATTACTGATTCATGTTCACCAGGCCAACACTCTGCACTATTATTACTGATTCATGTTCACCAGGCCAACACACTGCACTATTACTGATTCATGTTCACCAGGCCAACACTCTGCACTATTATTACTGATTCATGTTCACCAGGCCAACACACTGCACTATTACTGATTCATGTTCACCAGGCCAACACTCTGCACTATTATTACTGATTCATGTTCACCAGGCCAACACACTGTACTATTATTACTGATTCAGGTTCACCAGGCCAACACACTGTACTATTATTACTGATTCATGTTCACCAGGCCAACACACTGCACTATTATTACTGATTCATGTTCACCAGGCCAACACACTGCACTATTACTGATTCATGTTCACCAGGCCAACACTGTACTATTATTACTGATTCATGTTCACCAGGCCAACACTATGTACTATTACTGATTCATGTTCACCAGGCCAACACACTGCACTATTGCTGATTCATGTTCACCAGGCCAACACTATGTACTATTACTGATTCATGTTCACCAGGCCAACACTATGTACTATTACTGATTCATGTTCACCAGGCCAACACACTGTACTATTACTGATTCATGTTCACCAGGCCAACACACTGTACTATTATTACTGATTCATGTTCACCAGGCCAACACACTGCACTATTACTGATTCATGTTCACCAGGCCAACACTCTGCACTATTATTACTGATTCATGTTCACCAGGCCAACACTCTGCACTATTATTACTGATTCATGTTCACCAGGCCAACACACTGCACTATTACTGATTCATGTTCACCAGGCCAACACTCTGCACTATTATTACTGATTCATGTTCACCAGGCCAACACACTGCACTATTACTGATTCATGTTCACCAGGCCAACACTCTGCACTATTATTACTGATTCATGTTCACCAGGCCAACACACTGTACTATTATTACTGATTCAGGTTCACCAGGCCAACACACTGTACTATTATTACTGATTCATGTTCACCAGGCCAACACACTGCACTATTATTACTGATTCATGTTCACCAGGCCAACACACTGCACTATTACTGATTCATGTTCACCAGGCCAACACTGTACTATTATTACTGATTCATGTTCACCAGGCCAACACACTGCACTATTATTACTGATTCATGTTCACCAGGCCAACACACTGCACTATTATTACTGATTCATGTTCACCAGGCCAACACACTGTACTATTACTGATTCATGTTCACCAGGCCAACACTCTGCACTATTATTACTGATTCATGTTCACCAGGCCAACACACTGTACTATTACTGATTCATGTTCACCAGGCCAACACTCTGCACTATTATTACTGATTCATGTTCACCAGGCCAACACTCTGTACTATTATTACTGATTCATGTTCACCAGGCCAACACACTGCACTATTACTGATTCATGTTCACCAGGCCAACACTGTACTATTATTACTGATTCATGTTCACCAGGCCAACACACTGCACTATTACTGATTCATGTTCACCAGGCCAACACACTGTACTATTACTGATTCATGTTCACCAGGCCAACACACTGTACTATTATTACTGATTCATGTTCACCAGGCCAACACACTGTACTATTACTGATTCATGTTCACCAGGCCAACACACTGTACTATTACTGATTCATGTTCACCAGGCCAACACACTGCACTATTACTGATTCATGTTCACCAGGCCAACACACTGCACTATTACTGATTCATGTTCACCAGGCCAACACTCTGCACTATTACTGATTCATGTTCACCAGGCCAACACACTGCACTATTATTACTGATTCATGTTCACCAGGCCAACACACTGTACTATTACTGATTCATGTTCACCAGGCCAACACACTGCACTATTACTGATTCATGTTCACCAGGCCAACACTATGTACTATTACTGATTCATGTTCACCAGGCCAACACACTGTACTATTACTGATTCATGTTCACCAGGCCAACACACTGTACTATTATTACTGATTCATGTTCACCAGGCCAACACACTGCACTATTACTGATTCATGTTCACCAGGCCAACACTCTGCACTATTATTACTGATTCATGTTCACCAGGCCAACACTCTGCACTATTATTACTGATTCATGTTCACCAGGCCAACACACTGCACTATTACTGATTCATGTTCACCAGGCCAACACTCTGCACTATTATTACTGATTCATGTTCACCAGGCCAACACACTGCACTATTACTGATTCATGTTCACCAGGCCAACACTCTGCACTATTATTACTGATTCATGTTCACCAGGCCAACACACTGTACTATTATTACTGATTCAGGTTCACCAGGCCAACACACTGTACTATTATTACTGATTCATGTTCACCAGGCCAACACACTGCACTATTATTACTGATTCATGTTCACCAGGCCAACACACTACACTATTACTGATTCATGTTCACCAGGCCAACACTGTACTATTATTACTGATTCATGTTCACCAGGCCAACACACTGCACTATTATTACTGATTCATGTTCACCAGGCCAACACACTGCACTATTATTACTGATTCATGTTCACCAGGCCAACACACTGTACTATTACTGATTCATGTTCACCAGGCCAACACTCTGCACTATTATTACTGATTCATGTTCACCAGGCCAACACACTGTACTATTACTGATTCATGTTCACCAGGCCAACACTCTGCACTATTATTACTGATTCATGTTCACCAGGCCAACACTCTGTACTATTATTACTGATTCATGTTCACCAGGCCAACACACTGCACTATTACTGATTCATGTTCACCAGGCCAACACTGTACTATTATTACTGATTCATGTTCACCAGGCCAACACACTGCACTATTACTGATTCATGTTCACCAGGCCAACACACTGTACTATTACTGATTCATGTTCACCAGGCCAACACACTGTACTATTATTACTGATTCATGTTCACCAGGCCAACACACTGTACTATTACTGATTCATGTTCACCAGGCCAACACACTGTACTATTACTGATTCATGTTCACCAGGCCAACACACTGCACTATTACTGATTCATGTTCACCAGGCCAACACACTGCACTATTACTGATTCATGTTCACCAGGCCAACACTCTGCACTATTACTGATTCATGTTCACCAGGCCAACACACTGCACTATTATTACTGATTCATGTTCACCAGGCCAACACACTGTACTATTACTGATTCATGTTCACCAGGCCAACACACTGTACTATTACTGATTCATGTTCACCAGGCCAACACACTGCACTATTACTGATTCATGTTCACCAGGCCAACACACTGCACTATTACTGATTCATGTTCACCAGGCCAACACACTGTACTATTACTGATTCATGTTCACCAGGCCAACACTGTACTATTATTACTGATTCATGTTCACCAGGCCAACACACTGTACTATTATTACTGATTCATGTTCACCAGGCCAACACACTGCACTATTACTGATTCATGTTCACCAGGCCAACACACTGCACTATTATTACTGATTCATGTTCACCAGGCCAACACACTGCACTATTACTGATTCATGTTCACCAGGCCAACACACTGCACTATTACTGATTCATGTTCACCAGGCCAACACACTGTACTATTACTGATTCATGTTCACCAGGCCAACACTCTGCACTATTACTGATTCATGTTCACCAGGCCAACACTCTGTACTATTACTGATTCATGTTCACCAGGCCAACACTCTGCACTATTACTGATTCATGTTCACCAGGCCAACACACTGTACTATTACTGATTCATGTTCACCAGGCCAACACACTATTACTGATTCATGTTCACCAGGCCAACACACTGTACTAGTATTACTGATTCATGTTCACCAGGCCAACACTCTGCACTATTATTACTGATTCATGTTCACCAGGCCAACACACTGTACTAT
>NW_027638650.1:62500-68706 GCF_951216825.1 Electrona antarctica
GTACTGTTGTCTTCACCTCGTTGAGGTACACAGTACTGTTGTCGGGATCCGTGATATAAAGTAGAATTAAACGCCGGTGATTTAATTCAAATCATGGCGAGGGAAGCCAGGACGGGGCTTGCATTGTGTGGTACGTCCTGCGCTGCTGATCCTAAACCAGCATAATCAAGTAACTCAGCCGTTCATGTCACTGCAACATTAAACTGATCCTAGGTCAGCCCACACGCTTTCAGTTTGAATGTTCTTTTGCTCCGCAGCGCAGCAGAGCGCACACGCAGCGGACAGAGAGAAAGAGTCTCTACACACACACACACACACACACACACGCTGTGCTGTGTGTGTGCACTGCGCTGGTTCGGACATTGAGAGAGAGAGAGAGAGAGAGAGAGAGAGAGAGAGAGAGAACACGGAGAATGCACTCGCTGTTTCTGCTGACATTGTGTCATTCATATAATGTATAATGTTTTATTAGCCAGGGATCCTTTTAAATAGTCGACTAAACCAACCAACCTGTATCTACGATCATGTCCTTACCACACCTTGTCCGCTTGCCTCAGACAGTCTATAGTAATAGTTAGTTATAGATAGTTATAGTTACCTTAAACAGGATGACCATGACCAGGTCCAGCCTCCACACCTTGTCCGCCTGCCTCAGACAGTCGATGCGTCTCATCTTGCCCTTCTGGTCGGGGTTGGACAGAACGCAGCACGGAGCTTTCTTCCCCGTCACGCTGAGGACGAAGTCCTCGCGGAACTCGGGCCGGATGTCCTTCCTCAGCTTGGCCAGCAGGCGGCTCGCCCACTTCTGCTTCACCTCGGGCTTCTCTCCCAGCAGCTCATCCTTCACCGCGCGTTCCTCCTCCTTGGACATGCGCTTCTCATGCTTCTTGAAGTACTTCCTCTTCCTGGCCTAGAAGGGTTTATAGGGTTAATTAATGAGGAAGTACTTCCTCTTCCTGGCCTAGAAGGGTTTATAGGGTTAATTAATGAGGAAGTACTTCCTCTTCCTGGCCTAGAAGGGTTTATAGGGTTAATTAATGAGGAAGTACTTCCTCTTCCTGGCCTAGAGGGTTTATAGGGTTAATTAATGAGGAAGTACTTCCTCTTCCTGGCCTAGAAGGGTTTATAGGGTTAATTATTGAGGAAGTACTTCCTCTTCCTGGCCTAGAGGGGTTCATAGGGTTAATTAATGAGGAAGTACTTCCTCTTCCTGGCCTAGAGGGTTTATAGGGTTAATTAATGAGGAAGTACTTCCTCTTCCTGGCCTAGAGGGGTTCATAGGGTTAATTAATGAGGAAGTACTTCCTCTTCCTGGCCTAGAAGGGTTTATAGGGTTAATTAATGAGGAAGTACTTCCTCTTCCTGGCCTGGAGGGGTTTATAGGGTTAATTAATGAGGAAGTACTTCCTCTTCCTGGCCTAGAGGGTTTATAGGGTTAATTAATGAGGAAGTACTTCCTCTTCCTGGCCTAGAAGGGTTTATAGGGTTAATTAATGAGGAAGTACTTCCTCTTCCTGGCCTGGAGGGGTTTATAGGGTTAATTAATGAGGAAGTACTTCCTCTTCCTGGCCTAGAGGGTTTATAGGGTTAATTAATGAGGAAGTACTTCCTCTTCCTGGCCTAGAAGGGTTTATAGGGTTAATTAATGAGGAAGTACTTCCTCTTCCTGGCCTAGAGGGTTTATAGGGTTAATTAATGAGGAAGTACTTCCTCTTCCTGGCCTAGAGGGTTTATAGGGTTAATGAATGAGGAAGTACTTCCTCTTCCTGGCTTAGAGGGGTTTATAGGGTTAATTAATGAGGAAGTACTTCCTCTTCCTGGCCTAGAGGGTTCATAGGGTTAATTAATGAGGAAGTACTTCCTCTTCCTGGCCTAGAGGGTTTATAGGGTTAATGAATGAGGAAGTACTTCCTCTTCCTGGCTTAGAGGGTTCAGAGGGTTAATTAATGAGGAAGTACTTCCTCTTCCTGGCCTAGAGGGTTCATAGGGTTAATTAATGAGGAAGTACTTCCTCTTCCTGGCCTAGAGGGTTTATAGGGTTAATGAATGAGGAAGTACTTCCTCTTCCTGGCTTAGAGGGGTTTATAGGGTTAATTAATGAGGAAGTACTTCCTCTTCCTGGCCTAGAGGGTTTATAGGGTTAATTAATGAGGAAGTACTTCCTCTTCCTGGCCTAGAGGGTTTATAGGGTTAATTAATGAGGAAGTACTTCCTCTTCCTGGCCTAGAGGGTTTATAGGGTTAATTAATGAGGAAGTACTTCCTCTTCCTGGCCTAGAGGGTTTATAGGGTTAATTAATGAGGAAGTACTTCCTCTTCCTGGCCTAGAGGGTTTATAGGGTTAATTAATGAGGAAGTACTTCCTCTTCCTGGCCTATAGGGGTTCATAGGGTTAATTAATGAGGAAGTACTTCCTCTTCCTGGCCTAGAAGGGTTTATATGGTTAATTAATGAGGAAGTACTTCCTCTTCCTGGCCTAGAAGGGTTTATAGGGTTAATTAATGAGGAAGTACTTCCTCTTCCTGGACTAGAGGGTTTATAGGGTTAATTAATGAGGAAGTACTTCCTCTTCCTGGCCTAGAGGGTTCATAGGGTTAATTAATGAGGAAGTACTTCCTCTTCCTGGCCTAGAAGGGTTTATAGGGTTAATTAATGAGGAAGTACTTCCTCTTCCTGGACTAGAGGGTTTATAGGGTTAATTAATGAGGAAGTACTTCCTCTTCCTGGCCTAGAGGGTTTATAGGGTTAATGAATGAGGAAGTACTTCCTCTTCCTGGCCTAGAGGGTTCATAGGGTTAATGAATGAGGAAGTACTTCCTCTTCCTGGCCTAGAGGGTTCATAGGGTTAATTAATGAGGAAGTACTTCCTCTTCCTGGACTAGAGGGTTTATAGGGTTAATTAATGAGGAAGTACTTCCTCTTCCTGGCCTAGAGGGTTTATAGGGTTAATTAATGAGGAAGTACTTCCTCTTCCTGGCCTAGAGGGTTCATAGGGTTAATTAATGAGGAAGTACTTCCTCTTCCTGGCCTAGAAGGGTTCAGAGGGTTAATTAATGAGGAAGTACTTCCTCTTCCTGGCCTAGAGGGTTCATAGGGTTAATTAATGAGGAAGTACTTCCTCTTCCTGGCCTAGAGGGTTTATAGGGTTAATGAATGAGGAAGTACTTCCTCTTCCTGGCTTAGAGGGGTTTATAGGGTTAATTAATGAGGAAGTACTTCCTCTTCCTGGCCTAGAGGGTTCATAGGGTTAATTAATGAGGAAGTACTTCCTCTTCCTGGCTTAGAGGGGTTTATAGGGTTAATTAATGAGGAAGTACTTCCTCTTCCTGGACTAGAGGGTTTATAGGGTTAATTAATGAGGAAGTACTTCCTCTTCCTGGCCTAGAGGGTTTATAGGGTTAATGAATGAGGAAGTACTTCCTCTTCCTGGCTTAGAGGGTTCAGAGGGTTAATTAATGAGGAAGTACTTCCTCTTCCTGGCCTAGAGGGTTCATAGGGTTAATTAATGAGGAAGTACTTCCTCTTCCTGGCCTAGAGGGTTTATAGGGTTAATGAATGAGGAAGTACTTCCTCTTCCTGGCCTAGAGGGGTTTATAGGGTTAATTAATGAGGAAGTACTTCCTCTTCCTGGCTTAGAGGGGTTTATAGGGTTAATTAATGAGGAAGTACTTCCTCTTCCTGGCCTAGAGGGTTTATAGGGTTAATTAATGAGGAAGTACTTCCTCTTCCTGGCCTAGAGGGTTTATAGGGTTAATTAATGAGGAAGTACTTCCTCTTCCTGGCCTAGAGGGTTTATAGGGTTAATTAATGAGGAAGTACTTCCTCTTCCTGGCCTGGAGGGTTCAGAGGGTTAATTAATGAGGAAGTACTTCCTCTTCCTGGCCTAGAGGGTTTATAGGGTTAATTAATGAGGAAGTACTTCCTCTTCCTGGCCTAGAAGGGTTTATAGGGTTAATTAATGAGGAAGTACTTCCTCTTCCTGGCCTAGAGGGGTTCAGAGGGTTAATTAATGAGGAAGTACTTCCTCTTCCTGGCCTAGAGGGTTTATAGGGTTAATTAATGAGGAAGTACTTCCTCTTCCTGGCCTAGAGGGTTCATAGGGTTAATTAATGAGGAAGTACTTCCTCTTCCTGGCCTAGAGGGTTCATAGGGTTAATTAATGAGGAAGTACTTCCTCTTCCTGGCCTGAAGGGTTCATAGGGTTAATTAATGAGGAAGTACTTCCTCTTCCTGGCCTAGAGGGGTTCATAGGGTTAATTAATGAGGAAGTACTTCCTCTTCCTGGCCTGAAGGGTTCATAGGGTTAATTAATGAGGAAGTACTTCCTCTTCCTGGCCTGGATGGGTTTATAGGGTTAATTAATGAGGAAGTACTTCCTCTTCCTGGCCTAGAGGGTTTATAGGGTTAATTAATGAGGAAGTACTTCCTCTTCCTGGCTTAGAGGGTTCAGAGGGTTAATTAATGAGGAAGTACTTCCTCTTCCTGGCCTAGAGGGTTTATAGGGTTAATTAATGAGGAAGTACTTCCTCTTCCTGGCCTGGAGGGGTTTATAGGGTTAATTAATGAGGAAGTACTTCCTCTTCCTGGCCTGGAGGGTTCAGAGGGTTAATTAATGAGGAAGTACTTCCTCTTCCTGGCCTATAGGGGTTCATAGGGTTAATTAATGAGGAAGTACTTCCTCTTCCTGGCCTAGAGGGTTTATAGGGTTAATTAATGAGGAAGTACTTCCTCTTCCTGGACTAGAGGGTTTATAGGGTTAATTAATGAGGAAGTACTTCCTCTTCCTGGCCTAGAGGGTTTATAGGGTTAATTAATGAGGAAGTACTTCCTCTTCCTGGCCTAGAGGGTTTATAGGGTTAATTAATGAGGAAGTACTTCCTCTTCCTGGCCTAGAAGGGTTTATAGGGTTAATTAATGAGGAAGTACTTCCTCTTCCTGGCCTAGAGGGTTTATAGGGTTAATTAATGAGGAAGTACTTCCTCTTCCTGGCCTAGAAGGGTTTATAGGGTTAATTAATGAGGAAGTACTTCCTCTTCCTGGCCTGGAGGGGTTTATAGGGTTAATTAATGAGGAAGTACTTCCTCTTCCTGGCCTGGAGGGGTTTATAGGGTTAATTAATGAGGAAGTACTTCCTCTTCCTGGCCTGGAGGGGTTTATAGGGTTAATTAATGAGGAAGTACTTCCTCTTCCTGGCCTAGAGGGGTTCATAGGGTTAATTAATGAGGAAGTACTTCCTCTTCCTGGCCTAGAGGGGTTCATAGGGTTAATTAATGAGGAAGTACTTCCTCTTCCTGGCCTAGAGGGGTTTATAGGGTTAATTAATGAGGAAGTACTTCCTCTTCCTGGCCTGGAGGGGTTTATAGGGTTAATTAATGAGGAAGTACTTCCTCTTCCTGGCCTGGAGGGGTTTATAGGGTTAATTAATGAGGAAGTACTTCCTCTTCCTGGCCTGGAGGGGTTTATAGGGTTAATTAATGAGGAAGTACTTCCTCTTCCTGGCCTAGAAGGGTTTATAGGGTTAATTAATGAGGAAGTACTTCCTCTTCCTGGCCTGGAGGGGTTTATAGGGTTAATTAATGAGGAAGTACTTCCTCTTCCTGGCCTAGAGGGTTTATAGGGTTAATTAATGAGGAAGTACTTCCTCTTCCTGGCCTAGAAGGGTTTATAGGGTTAATTAATGAGGAAGTACTTCCTCTTCCTGGCCTAGAAGGGTTTATAGGGTTAATTAATGAGGAAGTACTTCCTCTTCCTGGCCTGGAGGGGTTTATAGGGTTAATTAATGAGGAAGTACTTCCTCTTCCTGGCCTGGAGGGGTTTATAGGGTTAATTAATGAGGAAGTACTTCCTCTTCCTGGCCTGGAGGGGTTTATAGGGTTAATTAATGAGGAAGTACTTCCTCTTCCTGGCCTAGAGGGTTTATAGGGTTAATTAATGAGAAGTACTTCCTCCTTCCTGGCCTAGAGGGTTCATAGGGTTAATTAATGAGGAAGTACTTCCTCTTCCTGGCCTGAAGGTTCATAGGGTTAATTAATGAGGAAGTACTTCCTCTTCCTGGCCTAGAGGGTTCATAGGGTTAATTAATGAGGAAGTACTTCCTCTTCCTGGCCTAGAGGGTTTATAGGGTTAATTAATGAGGAAGTACTTCCTCTTCCTGCCTAGAGGGTTCATAGGGTTAATTAATGAGGAAGTACTTCCTCTTCCTGGCCT
>NW_027638649.1:0-32500 GCF_951216825.1 Electrona antarctica
TCTCTCTCTCTCTCTCTCTCTCTCTCTCTCTCTCTCTCTCTGAAGTATATAGTGATCTAACATGTTAAAAATGCACACTACTAACCTGGCTGTTGTGCAGTTCTTCACAGCTGGGACCAGTCTCCGTCGCCCCTCCTTTGATGTCTTGTATTTCTGCAGGTCCAACTCCTCCAGAACGTCCTCTGAAATCTGCAGCATGGAGGCCAGAGCTGAACACTGAGGCACAGAGAGTTCCTTCCCTGAGCTTTTCTCTGACTCCAGGTACTGTTGGATCCCCCTACTGACTGACTGACTGTGCATTTCCATCAGACAGTGGAAGATGTTGATACATCTGTCAGGAGAGGCATCATCATCATTCATCTCCTTCAGGTTGTCGATGGCTCTCTGGATCTCCTCTGGACTGTTCAGTGTCTGACCCAGCAGGCCTCCTAACAGACTCTGGTAGGACTGCAGTGAGAGACCATGAAGGAAACGGACAAAGAGGTCCAGGTGACCACTCTTACTCTTCAGGGTTTTCTTCATAGCAGCCTTCAGGAAGTCAGACAGGGAACTGTCACTGTTGAAACGGCTGTCTCCCAGGAATGCGTTCAGGACCTCAATGTTCTTGTTTCTCTTTGTGAACATTTGCCTCTTGTTCCTCTGTGTGAAACAGTGGGACAGGTAGACTGCAGCCAGAAACTCCTGGATGCTCAGATGAACGAAGCAGTAGACCGTTTTGTGGAAGAACAAACCGTCTTCTTTGAAGAAGGTTGTGCAAAAGCCCAGGTTTTTCAAGTCCTTTTTCACATCAAGACCACACGCCTTCAGGTCCTCCTCATAGAAAATGATGTTGCCTTTGATCAGTTGGTGAAACGCCAGCTTGGCCAGCTTCAGAAGAACTTCTCCTGCATCCTTTATGAGCTTCTCTCTGTCTGCCTCGCCTAGTGCAGGATTCTCCCGCTGCATCTCACCCATCAGGAAGTGGCAGAACAGCTCAACCAGGGTTTTGGGCAGCCTGAATGTCGTCCCCATGTTCTTCACCATGTTCTTCACAACGGTAGCAAGGATCCAACAGAAGACTGGGAGTTCACACATGGTGAGGAGCATCTTTGATTCTTTGATCTGTGAGAAGATTGAGCTGGCCTGGTTCTCATCACTGAACGTCTTCATGAAGAACTCCTTCTTCTGGTCATCTCCGATGAACCCTCGTACTTCTGTCATCCTGTTTACAAACTCCTTAGGGATCTGATTGGCTGCTACAGGTCGCGAGGTTATCCAGATGCGAGCAGAGGGGAGGAGCTTCCCCTTGATGAGGTTTACAAGGAGAACTTCCACTGGGTAAGAGTCGTTGACCTTCATGAGGCCAATTTCTGTTTTGAAATCAAAATGGAAATTATTTTCATCATAACCATCCAGAACAAACATGACTTTGAAGGGGCTGTCGTTGTAGTCTCCTGACTTCTGCAATTCAGTGAAGATAAGATTAAGAATGTCTTCCTCAATAAATCTGGTTTCCACGATGCAGCAGTGAATTAGCTGTGCCAAAGTAAACTTCTGTCCCTTGAGCAGATTTAACTGCCGGAACTTGAGCGGGAACACGAGGTGTGGATCTTGGGAGAAACATTTCTTGGCCCAGTCAGACATAAATTTGTGTACGAGAAACGTTTTTCCAATTCCTGCGAAGCCAACGGTCAGCACTGTTCTTTTGATTAGTCCAGAAAGGTCTTTGAAGATTTGACCGAGTTGGATTTCCTCTCTTGCCATCTTCATCTCCATCTGTCTGACCTCATGATGGCTGTGGATGTCTGTTCTTTCGATGTCTACATTGTAGAGCGGGGTGAAGACGTTTTTAAACACGACCTCAGTCTGTGTGCCCAAATTTACACTCAGATATGAACTGTTCATTTTGCGTTGAAGCTGCTCTTCATAGTCAGTGATGTGACGATATCCTGGTGTTCTCTCCAACAGACCTGTAGCGAACAAATACATTCTATGTTTAACAGCCTGAGAGAGAGAGAGAGAGACAGAGACAGAGACAGAGACAGAGACAGACAGACAGACAGACAGACAGACAGACAGACAGACAGACAGACAGACAGACAGACCTCTCAGTTTGGCGGCGGCCCTCTCCCTCTCCCTCTCCCTCTCCCTCTCCCGTCTTGCCTCGAGTTCTGCTGTCAAAGCTGATGAGAGACAGTGATTGGTCAGTGAGATGTGAGGCAGTGATTGGTCAGTGAGATGTGAGACAGTGATTGGTCAGTGAGATGAGAGACAGTGATTGGTCAGTGAGATGAGAGACAGTGATTGGTCAGTGAGATGTGAGACAGTGATTGGTCAGTGAGATGAGAGACAGTGATTGGTCAGTGAGATGAGAGACAGTGATTGGTCAGTGAGATGTGAGACAGTGATTGGTCAGTGAGATGAGAGACAGTGATTGGTCAGTGAGATGAGAGACAGTGATTGGTCAGTGAGATGAGAGACAGTGATTGGTCAGTGAGATGTGAGACAGTGATTGGTCAGTGAGATATCGCGTTGGCAAAGGCGCGTGCGGGTACGAATCCCGAGACCTCGCGTGTGCTGTGACAGAGATCGTGTTAACCCATTTTGGGCGGGAACCCCTTTCGGTGTTTTAAGCATTACGAAAAATAGCAGATCTACAAGTTCATAGCGCGGCACCGAGTGCCGCGCTATGAGCTTGTAGATCTGCTATTTTTTTTAAATCTAACGTTTTTAACTAAAATCTTTGGTTTTCAGAAAACTGTCAGGAATTAGAAGGCATTTGTAGAATCGTCCTCAGGTCAAAATGGGCTAAATACTTACGGGGTGTCCTGTTCCCGTATAGAGCTGCCAGTGCTGCTGCGTACATGACGACAGTAACAATAAGCCCCGGTCTTCCTCTGCCTGGTGGTTCTTTAGGAGCTGAAAGACAGAAATATAAAAACAAAACTAGAAAAGAAAATGACTTCACCTTTTCGATTCCTCTGCGACCTTTAGCATGCTGTTAGACCACCCATAAGGTTTGGGACCTTTAGCATGCTGTTAGACCACCCATGAGGTTTGGGACCTTTAGCATGCTGTTAGACCACCCATGAGGTTTGGGACCTTTAGCATGCTGTTAGACCACCCATGAGGTTTGGACCACCCATGAGGTTTGGACCACCCATGAGGTTTGGGACCTTTAGCATGCTGTTAGACCACCCATGAGGTTTGGACCACCCATGAGGTTTGGACCACCCATGAGGTTTGGACCACCCATGAGGTTTGGGACCTTTAGCATGCTGTTAGACCACCCATGAGGTTTGGGACCTTTAGCATGCTGTTAGACCACCCATGAGGTTTGGGACCTTTAGCATGCTGTTAGACCACCCATGAGGTTTGGGACCTTTAGCATGCTGTTAGACCACCCATGAGGTTTGGGACCTTTAGCATGCTGTTAGACCACCCATGAGGTTTGGGACCTTTAGCATGCTGTTAGACCACCCATGAGGTTTGGGACCTTTAGCATGCTGTTAGACCACCCATGAGGTTTGGGACCTTTAGCATGCTGTTAGACCACCCATGAGGTTTGGACCACCCATGAGGTTTGGACCACCCATGAGGTTTGGGACCTTTAGCATGCTGTTAGACCACCCATGAGGTTTGGACCACCCATGAGGTTTGGGACCTTTAGCATGCTGTAAGACCACCCATGAGGTTTGGGACCTTTAGCATGCTGTTAGACCACCCATGAGGTTTGGACCACCCATGAGGTTTGGGACCTTTAGCATGCTGTAAGACCACCCATGAGGTTTGGGATCTTTAGCATGCTGTAAGACCACCCATGAGGTTTGGACCACCCATGAGGTTTGGGTCCTTTAGCATGCTGTAAGACCACCCATGATGTTTGGACCACCCATGAGGTTCGGG
Organism: Electrona antarctica; assembly: GCF_951216825.1. Lineage (NCBI taxonomy): Eukaryota > Metazoa > Chordata > Actinopteri > Myctophiformes > Myctophidae > Electrona > Electrona antarctica. Next base: position 3,886 of record NW_027638649.1, read on the forward strand.
ACCTTTAGCATGCTGTAAGACCACCCATGAGGTTTGGACCACCCATGAGGTTCGGGACCTTTAGCATGCTGTAAGACCACCCATGAGGTTTGGACCACCCATGAGGTTTGGGACCTTTAGCATGCTGTAAGACCACCCATGAGGTTTGGACCACCCATGAGGTTCGGGACCTTTAGCATGCTGTAAGACCACCCATGATGTTTGGACCACCCATGAGGTTCGGGACCTTTAGCATGCTGTAAGACCACCCATGAGGTTTGGACCACCCATGAGGTTTGGGACCTTTAGCATTCTGTTAGACCACCCACGAGGTTTGGACCACCCATGAGGTTTGGACCACCCATGAGGTTTGGGACCTTTAGCATGCTGTAAACTGGAGTTATGGCTGTTTAAAGCCCAGCCAATAGGATTCAATAATCATAGTCCCCCTAGCAACCCCTCAAGGACCCCTGGGGGTCCCCGGACCGCACTTTGATAACTACTGGCAAGGCTGGCAAATGGGAGGAGACATGTGTGGCAGTAGGGCTATGTATGCGATAGACTACAAGGCCCAGCATGCTTTGGGAGGAGACATGTGTGGCAGTAGGGCTATGTATGCGATAGACTACAAGGCCCAGGAGACATGTGTGGCAGTAGGGCTATGTATGCGATAGACTACAAGGCCCAGCATGCTTTGCATGTATCAGACTTCCGGGGACTAGTAAACAAGTGTTGTACTACTAGCTGTGTCCCGTCATTTAACAACATGGATGGAAACCCCTGGGCAGTGTGTGTGTGTGTGTGTGTGTGTGTGTGTGTGTGTGTGTGTGTGTGTGTGTGTGTGTGTGTGTGTGTGTGTGTGTGTGTGTGTGTGTGTGTGTGTGTGTGTGTACACACACACACACACACAGTATCAGTAAACTACGTACCTCTGTAAAGCGGGTTGTCTACAGCCTCGCTCTGCTCCACACTGAACCAGTTCTTTATCGCACAGGATATTCTTTTAACTTTTCTCCCTTCCTCGTCGTTGCTGATCGTCACCGCCCGGGAGTCGGGTTCGCTCCATTCCTCATCGTTGTAGATCCTGGTCTCGTTGGGTTTTGGTCGAGTCCATTTCTCATCGTGGAACCTCCATCGATAGGTGACCACGGCCGACTCTGTGACGTCTCCGAATACGATGCACTGCAGCGTGCAGCTGCTGGAGTTGGAGTCACATGGAGCCACGATGGATAGCTCTGGATGTGGGACTTTCTCTGTTGAGGACACAGAATGAACACATGAAGAATTAACCCATTCTGATGGATAGCTCTGGATGTGGGACTTTCTCTGTTGAGGACACAGAATGAACACATGAAGAATTAACCCATTCTGATGGATAGCTCTGGATGTGGGACTTTCTCTGTTGAGGACAGAGAATGAACACATGAAGAATTAACCCATTCTGATGGATAGCTCTGGATGTGGGACTTTCTCTGTTGAGGACACAGAATGAACACATGAAGAATTAACCCATTCTGATGGATAGCTCTGGATGTGGGACTTTCTCTGTTGAGGACACAGAATGAACACATGAAGAATTAACCCATTCTGGGCGGGAACCCCTTATGGTGTTTTAAACATTGTTATAATTTAGCTATTGAAAAATAGCAGATCTACGAGCTCGTAGATCTGCTATTTTTGAAAAATCGAAGAACGACTGACATAGAAACATAGCTTTTTCAGAAAACTGTCAGGATGTAGAAGAACATTTTTAGAATCTGATCTCAGGTCAAAATGGGTTAATGCACCACACATCTACACGCACGCGCGCGCGCGCACACACACACACACACACACACACACACACACACACACACACACGAAGAGATGTTAACATGCCTCCTGCTGACCCTGAACTGACCTCATGCTTCCTTCTATGCATGAGGACTCCAAGCCCCATCTTTTCACCCGACAGGAGAGGGAGTTTCCCCGGAGTTTCCCCGTGTGGAAGGAACGCGAACACGTTATTCCAAGCAGTTATTCCTTTCCCCTCCATCGGGCGCCCCGGCTGGCCAGAGGGAGGCGGTATGAGCCGGATTTCGATTACATCTTTAGCCCAGCCCGATCACCACATCAAAATATCTACTGTTTCTAAAGTGTAGTTGCTTATTTGGTCTTGTTTCTAAAGTGTAGTTGTTTATTTGGTCTTGTTTCTAAAGTGTAGTTGCTTATTTGGTCTTGTTTCTAAAGTGTAGTTGCTTATTTGATCTGGTTTCTAAAGTGTAGTTGTTTATTTTGTCTTGTTTCTAAAGTGTAGTTGTTTATTTGGTCTTATTTCTAAAGTGTAGTTTATTTGGTCTTGTTTCTAAAGTGTAGTTGTTTATTTGGTCTTGTTTCTAAAGTGTAGTTGTTTTTATTTGGTCTTGTTTCTAAAGTGTAGTTGTTCATTTGGTCTTGTTTCTAAAGTGTAGTTGCTTATTTGGTCTTGTTTCTAAAGTGTAGTTGTTTATTTGGTCTTGTTTCTAAAGTGTAGTTGTTTTTATTTGGTCTTGTTTCTAAAGTGTAGTTGTTCATTTGGTCTTGTTTCTAAAGTGTAGTTGCTTATTTGGTCTTGTTTCTAAAGTGTAGTTGCTTATTTGGTCTTGTCTCTAAAGTGTAGTTGTTTATTTGGTCTTGTCTCTAAAGTGTAGTTGTTTTTATTTGGTCTTGTTTCTAAAGTGTAGTTGTTCATTTGGTCTTGTTTCTAAAGTGTAGTTGCTTATTTGGTCTTGTTTCTAAAGTGTAGTTGCTTATTTGGTCTTGTCTCTAAAGTGTAGTTGCTTATTTGGTCTTGTTTCTAAAGTGTAGTTGCTTATTTGGTCTTGTTTCTAAAGTGTAGTTGTTTATTTGGTCTTGTTTCTAAAGTGTAGTTGTTTATTTGGTCTTGTTTCTAAATAGTCCAGTAATAATGTAATTTGACCTCTAACTAATTGCAAAAAAAACAAACTCAACTGATTTTGCATCTTCAATATATCCTGAATAACAGAAAGAAAGTTGCCTGGAATTGTCTGAGGGGAAAGTGTTGAAAATGGCCTGTACAGTATGGCCACCATTGACATCCTATTATAAGGCAATATTTTCTAAATTTCCTTATGCTTTAAGTAGCATGTGACATATCAAACTAGGTTGTTGTCATGATGCTGAAGCCATTCCAAGCATTAGTTTTGCATAAAAACACTCATTGGGCTAAATTTGGCCATAGCAAATTGCCAAAATGTAATGAGGTCAGCACATTTGGGCAAGTTGCTATGGCCAAATTTAGCCCAATGAGTGTTTTTATGCAAAACTAATGCTTGGAATGGATTCAGCATCATGAAAACCCCCTAGTTTGATATGTCACATGCTACTTAAAGCATAAGGACATTTAGAAAATATTTCCTTATAATAGGATGTCAATGGTGGTCATACTGTACAGGCCATTTTCAACACTTTCCTCTCAGACAATTCCAGGCAACTTTTTTTCTGTTATTCAGGATATATTGAAGATGCAAAATCAGCTGAGTTCGTTTTTTTTGCAATTAGTTAGAGGTTGATCCTGTATTTTCGATAGATTTCCTGTACTAAAAGTGTAGTTGTTTATTTGGTCTCGTCTCTAAAGTGTAGTTGTTTATTTGGTATTGTTTCTAAAGTGTAGTTGCTTATTTGGTCTTGTTTCTAAAGTGTAGTTCCTTATTTGATCTTGTTTCTAAAGTGTAGTTGTTTATTTGGTCTTGTTTCTAAAGTGTAGTTGCTTATTTGGTCTTGTTTCTAAAGTGTAGTTCCTTATTTGATCTTGTTTCTAAAGTGTAGTTGTTTATTTTGTCTTGTTTCTAAAGTGTAGTTGTTCATTTGGTCTTGTTTCTAAAGTGTAGTTGTTTTTATTTGGTCTTGTTTCTAAAGTGTAGTTGTTCATTTGGTCTTGTTTCTAAAGTGTAGTTGCTTATTTGGTCTTGTTTCTAAAGTGTAGTTGCTTATTTGGTCTTGTTTCTAAAGTGTAGTTGTTTATTTGGTCTTGTTTCTAAAGTGTAGTTGTTTATTTGGTCTCGTCTCTAAAGTGTAGTTGTTTATTTGGTATTGTTTCTAAAGTGTAGTTGCTTATTTGGTCTTGTTTCTAAAGTGTAGTTGTTTATTTGGTCTTGTTTCTAAAGTGTAGTTGTTTATTTGGTCTTGTTTCTAAAGTGTAGTTGTTTATTTGGTCTTGTTTCTAAAGTGTAGTTGTTTATTTGGTCTCGTCTCTAAAGTGTAGTTGTTTATTTGGTCTTGTTTCTAAAGTGTAGTTGTTTATTTGGTCTTGTTTCTAAAGTGTAGTTGTTTATTTGGTCTTGTCTCTAAAGTGTAGTTGCTTATTTGGTCTTGTTTCTAAAGTTTAGTTGTTTATTTGGTCTTGTTTCTAAAGTGTAGTTGTTTATTTGGTCTTGTTTCTAAAGTGTAGTTGCTTATTTGCAGTGGTTCTCATGTTCAGGGACCTGAAGCCCCGTATCGCTGCGGTGCACCAGGAGAGTAGACTGTACGTTATTGAGAGAGAGAAGTCAGTTGTTTGAGAGTTGAGTTTTGAGAGCGATTTAGTTCAGATTGAGCAGTGCATATAGTAGCAGTAGTAGTATTTATTATAGTAGTATTTAGTTCAGATTGAGCAGTGCATATAGTAGCAGTAGTAGTATTTATTATAGTAGTATTTAGTTCAGATTGAGCAGTGCATATAGTAGCAGTAGTAGTATTTATTATAGTAGTATTTAGTTCAGATTGAGCAGTGCATATAGTAGCAGTAGTAGTATTTATTATAGTAGTATTTAGTTCAGATTGAGCAGTGCATATAGTAGCAGCAGTAGTAGTATTTATTATAGTAGTATTTAGTTCAGATTGAGCAGTGCATATAGTAGCAGCAGTAGTATTTATTATAGTAGTATTTAGTTCAGATTGAGCAGTGCATATAGTAGTAGTATTTATTATAGTAGTATTTAGTTCAGATTGAGCAGTGCATATAGTAGCAGTAGTAGTATTTATTATAGTAGTATTTAGTTCAGATTGAGCAGTGCATATAGTAGCAGTAGTAGTATTTATTATAGTAGTATTTAGTTCAGATTGAGCAGTGCATATAGTAGCAGTAGTAGTATTTATTATAGTAGTATTTAGTTCAGATTGAGCAGTGCATATAGTAGCAGTAGTAGTATTTATTATAGTAGTATTTAGTTCAGATTGAGCAGTGCATATAGTAGCAGTAGTAGTATTTATTATAGTAGTATTTAGTTCAGATTGAGCAGTGCATATAGTAGCAGTAGTAGTATTTATTATAGTAGTATTTAGTTCAGATTGAGCAGTGCATATAGTAGCAGTAGTAGTATTTATTATAGTAGTATTTAGTTCAGATTGAGCAGTGCATATAGTAGCAGCAGTAGTAGTATTTATTATAGTAGTATTTAGTTCAGATTGAGCAGTGCATATAGCAGCAGTAGTAGTATGTATTATAGTAGTATTTAGTTCAGATTGAGCAGTGCATATAGTAGCAGTAGTAGTATTTATTATAGTAGTATTTAGTTCAGATTGAGCAGTGCATATAGCAGTAGTAGTAGTATGTATTATAGTAGTATTTATAGTATAGAGTTTAGTTTTAGTAGTTCCGTCCGTTTACTAGTATGCTAGTAGTTTAGTTGTATTTCAGGTCAGTAATAGATATAGTTGGTAGTCGGTTATGGTAGTATTAGTAGCAGTTTAGTGTTTAGTATAGTAGAGATTTAGTTTAGCTCCATCAGTTTGTGTCTCCATTATGCCCCTCCCCCTTCCCTGGACTGATCCATCACATGGAGGACCGGCTGATCCCAAACATGCTCTAATAAATGTTTCAATAAAATAAAATACCAAAACAAATCATAAAGGACAGACAATAATAGATCCATAACGACGAGTCATACTTACTCATCTCTTTAAGCACATAAACCTTGTGGTGAGGTCTGTAGTTGATCTCCACAGAATACACCCCCATGTCTTCTACGGTCATGTTGTCGATGACCAGCCGTCCAGTGTGTGTGTCCAGTGTTGTGCGGTTTTTAAACGTCCCGTAGAAATCCAGACGAAAATCCGGTTCCCGTTCTGCTACTTTGTTGGCTGTTAAATGACCACAAATCAAAGGTTATTGATACCTGCCTACAGTTTCTATCTGGTCATCCCAGCTTAGTAAAATGTTAAAAGTTATTCTCATGGCTTAGGACGACCGTTGAGCCGATTCTACTCTATGGTTCCGAGACATGGACACTTTCAAAAAGTGTCCACTTTCTAATGAGAGCGCAAAATCTGTCTTGGAAGAGCCACCCATCGACTAAATCTAATATATGCCAACCTTCTCTGCATTTCTTCACTAGTCTGATCCAGAAGAACACAGTCTGCCAGCCACTGCTACAGAGCTGACAATGAGGTTATATCTTCCCTTCTTCTCTGGAGTCCTGCCTCGAAGCAGACCAGAGGTAGAAAACTGTCGTTCCCTGATGTCATCGCTAGGGACACATGCATCAGTAAGCAGGAACTGGGGATGGCAATGAAGGACCGGAAAGTCTGGCGTGGCATTGTGAAATCCATGATCTCGACCGCGGTCGAAAAATGATGATCTATCTTATATCTACCTACCTCTCTATCTACGTATCTATCTACGTATCTATCTATGTATCTACGCATCTATCTATCAATCTACGTATCTATCTACGTATCTATCTACGTATCTATCTATCTATCTATCTATCTATCTATCTATCTATCTATCTACGTATCTACGCATCTATCTATCAATCTATCTATCTACCTACCTCTCTCTATCTATCAGGCATCAGTTTGAAGCTCTACTGTCTCATCATCAGTCCACATACCAAGCCAGGGTGCGGTTACATCGGGTGCGTGCGTCCACATGATGAAGGTGACGGCGTCAGGAACAGAGCGGATGTCTGGTTGCAGTTCCACACGGATGCCTCTGCCTCGCGGTGGAAGGTACGTTACCTCTTGGTCTGTGGAGAGACACGTAGGTCAGTCAAGTTGAACAGTTCAATATATATATATATATATATACAAACATTTGGGCCACATTTTCAAGGTTTTTCGTAAATAGCAGACCTTGTAGCGCGGCACTCGGTGCCGCACTACAAGGTTGTAGATCTGCTTGTAGATCTGCTATTTTTCAATAGCTAAAGTATAACATAATGCTTAAAACACCAAAAGGGGTTTCCGACCCAAAATGGGTTAATAACAAGCCCAACACTGGTCATGATTATGAACATTCAATCTTACCAACAAGGAGCTGGATCGTACTGCTGCCCACGTGTGGAACAAGACAGCGGTAGGTCCCTTCGTCCGAGAAGCTCACCCCGGTCAGCCTCATTGAGATGTCACCACGAGACAGCTTGTCATGGAGCAGGGACGTCCTCCGTTTGTACGACGGGTGCACGGGTAGAATCAAGGTACGTCCGTCTCGGAGAACGCAAACGTCTGGTGGCACCAGGTCAGCTCTGGTCCAAAACACTGACCTACTCTCCATGTTGACCGGAGGGTCAACGTGACATGGAAGGATCACCTCGCCTCTCAGTCTGGCCAGCACAGGTTGAGAGGACCCGTTGACCTGGTGGAGTCCTAAAAACACAACACAGGTTGAGAGGACCCGTTGACCTGGTGGAGTCCTAAAAACACAACACAGGTTGAGAGGACCCGTTGACCTGGTGGAGTCCTAAAAACACAACACAGGTTGAGAGGACCCGTTGACCTGGTGGAGTCCTAAAAACACAACACAGGTTGAGAGGACCCGTTGACCTGGTGGAGTCCTAAAAACACAACACAGGTTGAGAGGACCCGTTGACCTGGTGGAGTCCTAAAAACACAACACAGGTTGAGAGGACCCGTTGACCTGGTGGAGTCCTAAAAACACAACACAGGTTGAGAGGACCCGTTGATTCTTCATATCCAAATGAGTGAAACGGCCGGTGTGTTTATGTTTATTCATTGTAATAATCAATATCGCTATGATGATTTATCGCCGCTCCGCATGACAGCATGTAGTCTCTGTCTCAGATCCCTTCTCACCGCCGGCCGCCGGGGCACTGAGCCAGTCTGCTGGTCATGCAGGCTGCAGTGCCCATAGCACGCACACACGCACTCACACACGTGCACACACGCACACACACACCTTGTCCGCGGCCTCAAAATGCCTCTCTCTCTTCGGGCATACACTGAGCCGTCAGCCAAACAAATATAAGTCATTCTCATGGCTTTCTTTTAGCGCGGGACCCCCCCCCCCCCCCCCCCCCCCCCAGTCAGTGTCTGTCGTGTGCACAGGTCAAGTAACAACTTGACTTCCTCGTCGTATTCATCGCCGTTCTCTGCCGGTGTTTCCGTTTTGGATGAAATCAGATTATCCTGAAATCGTGTCAGCCGTCGCCGTAGAAACGAGCAGATGTTCTAACGGCGACAGAATGCGTAGCTGTCCTCGCAAATGCCACTTTTTTTCTGTCACAATGCCAACACATGTTATGTTATTAAAACAGATGAGTATAAGCCTGGGACCGAGGCTAGCCGTATGTTATGTTATTAAAACAGATGAGTATAAGCCTGGGACCGAGGCTAGCCGTATGTTATGTTATTAAAACAGATGAGTATAAGCCTGGGACCGAGGCTAGCCGTATGTTATGTTATTGAAACAGGAAGACAACCCTGTCTTCCTGTGACTGTCTATCTCCAACAATACTATAGCCTACTATATATATATATATATATATATATATATATATATATATATATATATATATAAACAATACTATAGCCTACCTACGCTTTAGAAATGCACCACCATTGTTGGAGTACATAGTATGCAGCCCATGTAATGCGTAAAAATAAGCGCATCGATGAATGAATGAATGAATAAATAACGTCTGTTTCTGATGGGATTCGAACCCTTCCATTTGTCAGCATAAAGCGTACTAGACACGGAGTGTACTCCAGTACGCCATTACTAGCGACGATATTGTGCAATCAAAGTCAAATCATAGAGTATAAAACCGTGCAGCCATGAACACAAAATGGACATGGGACCTAGATTAAGTTAAAATCTCAATCACCACAGGCACATTTATTTCCAACACGACTTGTTGCCAACTTGCCAACATCTCCAACCATATCATCACCTAAATTAATACATTATTGTTAAATTAATAAGTCATTGTTATACAGGCTACTCAGAAATAGTAAATATATACGATAGGTTAGATTTGTTTTCAAATGAGAGACTAAATAATAAAATATGCATGGCATAGTGTCTGAAAAGCCAATGTGAACTTAATGATTGAATATCGACCAAATTATCGAAGCTAATGTTAAATTTGTTCTTTGATTTATATTTGTAGGCCTATTACAAATCAGGCACAAAATCAGTATCAATTCACATCTGCATGACTGCACTGCACATATCAAGCCAATTCAAGATACACACGACAACTTTCCATCACCAACACCGCACAGGATGGTTATTCTTGCCTATCCTATAATGTTTTTAGTTTTTATAAACATTTACCCTACACAAACAGTCCATAGACTTTGGCTGGGATGGGACAACACTTGGCTGGCCTATGATGTAACTTCGGAAAGCCAGGCATTGGAGTATCCATCAGAAAGTGAGAACAAATAAAATATAAAATAAATCTTGCTTTTTGAAAACAAAAAGTATGCCAAAGACCAAATAGAAATAGGGATAGACGGAATAAAGGTAGACAGAGGAGGAGAGAGAGAGCCAGGGGCGTGCAGTACTTCAACTTTAGACAGTTTTTGGTTTAGACTAGTCATTGGTTAGACCAGTCATTAGTCCTACAACTATAGTTTTAGGACTAATGACTGGTCTAACCAGGTTAGGTTTAGGGTGAGGGTTTGAGATAGGTTGTATACAACCTATATCAAACCCTCACCCTAAACCTAACCTCCCACGGGGCAGCACACCTAAACCTAACCTTAACCCATGTCTAACCAATGACTAGTCTAAACTAAGATGTCATTCAGTGGTGAATGACATCTCAGGTTAATCTATTCTGTTGTCTGTTGTTTTGAGTTGTGATAACTGGATTTGTACTCTTGAGTTATTTACTGTTCAGAGATGGAGTACACATAAAGGGCACACTGGGCTATGCTTCAGACTGGTGTGCTCCTGCTGACATTGGGAGGAGTTTGAATCCTGTGAGATGCTGACAGTTATTTATTTATTCAGTCATCCGTTGATTTATTTTTATTTTGACGCTTTAAATGGGCTGAATATTGTGTGTGACACATTAGCACCATTAGCTTTGATAATTTGGAGCACATTGACTGGCCAAGGGCCGATTCATACTCCTATTTTACCGCTGTTTCGGCGCTGTAGTGCCGAAATGATTTCGGCTCGTCAGAAATTTTCAGTAGCACAGAAGAGCCGACTTTAGGACGGTACCCGCCCCCCCGAACCTCAAATGACGTCACATTGTAGGCTCTACAGAGCCGAACCGACTTTTATTCGGCTCTAAAATAGGGAGTATGAATCGGCCCCAAGTCACGTCAGTGTAATGTGGCTTTTAGGCTTTTAGGTCATATTATAAACAAATTGTTAATTTAACCTATCATGCATCATATTTACTATTTCTATGTGGCCTGTATAACATTAATGACCATAAGGTGAACTTATAGGTGATGATGATGGCCTACTTTCCTTAGTGGACGCACTCTGAGCCCCCCCCTCCCCCACACCACACGTATAAACGGTACTTTTTGGCCAAAAGGGGATTTTTGTTCCACCGGGAAATAAATACTTTTAGTTACTCCGCTGTGCCCTCTACCGATATTGCCCCAGAATTGCCTCATAGATAGATAGAGAATATTTTTCCTCCGGTGAAAAAAAATCCCTTTCTGGCCAAAAAGTACCGTTTATACGTGTGGTGGGGGGCTCAGAGTGCGTCCACTAAGGAAAGTAGGCTTTCTAATGACACAACCCGCCTTTGTTTTGGTGAGTAGCAAAAACGTTCTTTTTAATTACGCTAAAGAGGAGAGGCTGGTCTGCATTCATGCGAGCGGCGGAAGTTGAGAGTAACATAGCTCTAAATGAAACGCATTAGAGCTATGGACCAGAGCATTAGAGCTATGGACCAGAGCATTAGAGCTATGGACCAGAGCATTAGAGCTATGGACCAGAGCATTAGAGCTATGGACCAGAGCATTAGAGCTATGGACCAGAGCATTAGAGCTATGGACCAGAGCATTAGAGCTATGGACCAGAGCATTAGAGCTATGGACCAGAGCATTAGAGCTATGGACCAGAGCATTAGAGCTATGGACCAGAGCATTAGAGCTATGGACCAGAGCATTAGAGCTATGGACCAGAGCATTAGAGCTATGGACCAGAGCATTAGAACTATGGACCAGAGCATTAGAGCTATGGACCAGAGCATTAGAGCTATGGACCAGAGCATTAGAGCTATGGACCAGAGCATTAGAGCTATGGACCAGAGCATTAGAGCTATGGACCAGAGCATTAGAGCTATGGACCAGAGCATTAGAGCTATGGACCAGAGCATTAGAACTATGGATCAGAGCATTAGAGCTATGGACCAGAGCATTAGAGCTATGGACCAGAGCATTAGAGCTATGGACCAGAGCATTAGAGCTATGGACCAGAGCATTAGAACTAGGCATGTCCCGATACCGATACTTGTATCGGAATGCCCTCCGATATGCCCTTATTTGGTCATATCGGAATCGGCAAGTACGCCCGCACCAATCCGATACCACATTTTATTTAATCACGTGATGCGCGCAGCACGGTGAGACGGGGCCGCTGGTATTGAAAACGCGCATCTCCAGCCGTAGGTGTGAACGGCTTTGCCGACGTGCGAATGGGGGACAATTTAAAACAAAGGCGGCTTGCTGTAGTTTGCGACTAACATAAATTTGCATGCACAAGGGCTGCCAAGTAGACTATCATTTGTTGTTTTTCTTTCTCCCCCTCTCTTCGAAGTTAGACTGGACAAATAAACTCTAAACTGACTGGGCCACGGTGGGCTGACGCTCATGGTAACTTGCGCCGTGGGTGGAACGGGTGGAAAAGTTTGGTTACATTTTAAAAGACAAGAGGGGAGCTAAATGCAATAATGTAGCACAGTTGTTAACTTAATAAGTAGGCTACATGCACGAAAGGGAACATTTCGACAATGCATAGGCATCTGTCAATAATGCACTGTATTGGGTTTAATACAACTCTGTGCATGTCTGCACCGAGTCGAAACTTTTCATGGCCACGGACAATAAAACTAAGGAGAGCACTCAGCACAGAGCAGCAGGCTAACTGCGGAGGGAGGAAAATGACCAAACCAAGTGAGAGCTGTTTCTGTTTGTGACATGACGTGCTGCGAGCTCGCAGATCTACGCTTCATGCAACGAATGTACCGTACGTTGGTTCTATTAAAGGGTAGATCGCTACCGCTTGGGGGCTCAGCAGGCCCCAAACGGGAGCGGATCTGATCTACCCTTTATAGAACGAACGTACCGATATGCTGTGAGCTTAGCCTGTTGCTAACGTGATCTCTCTCTCTCTCTCGTTGCACCGGTATTGTTCATATTAGCTGCTTTGATATTATAGGAAATGGCCTACCATACACCATACATTTTATGTTATTATTTGCATCTAAACTGCAGTAAATAGTACTGTGACCAGATTTGACTGAGGGACTGCCATTGGATTTTTTTTCATGTCATATGAAAGCAGGGAATCCTGGTTTAAAATTGATGTGTTGATTGGCAATATGCCAATATTGTTATAAAAAGTTAAAATGACCAGTGAGCACCCGCAACTGCAGCTTTTAATATTTTATGAGGACTTGGTTTCAATAAATGAGTCCAGTACATTTTACAGGGTTCTAACTGTCTAACAGACCCAAAATGTGATTTATTCATTATGATCAGTTTGAAAAGTAGAAATATAGGCCTCCTTCTTATAGCTGCCTCCTTCCAATAAAAGCCTGGTATCAGAATCGGTTGAGACAAATAAAAGCCCCGGATTATAAATGAGGATTTACGGTACATGTACTTTACTTTTTTTAAAAAGCACTCTGGTATCGGTATCGGCTAACACAGAAATTGTTGGATCGGAATCGGATCGGAAACGAAAAAAGGTTATCGGGACATCCCTAATTAGAACTATGGACCAGAGCATTAGAGCTATGGACCAGAGCATTAGAACTATGGACCAGAGCATTAGAGCTATGGACCAGAGCATTAGAGCTATGGACCAGAGCATTAGAGCTATGGACTAGAGCATTAGAGCTATGGACCAGAGCATTAGAGCTATGGACTAGAGCATTAGAGCTATGGACTAGAGCATTAGAGCTATGGACCAGAGCATTAGAGCTATGGTCCAGAGCATTAGAACTATGGACCAGAGCATTAGAGCTATGGACCAGAGCATTAGAACTATGGACCAGAGCATTAGAACTATGGACCAGAGCATTAGAGCTATGGACCAGAGCATTAGAGCTATGGTCCAGAGCATTAGAGCTATGGTCCAGAGCATTAGAGCTATGGTCCAGAGCATTAGAGCTATGGATCAGAGCATTAGAACTATGGACCAGAGCATTAGAGCTATGGACCAGAGCATTAGAGCTATGGACCAGAGCATTAGAGCTATGGACCAGAGCATTAGAACTATGGACCAGAGCATTAGAACTATGGACCAGAGCATTAGAGCTATGGACCAGAGCATTAGAGCTATGGACCAGAGCATTAGAGCTATGGACCAGAGCATTAGAGCTATGGACCAGAGCATTAGAGCTATGGACCAGAGCATTAGAGCTATGGACCAGAGCATTAGAACTATGGACCAGAGCATTAGAGCTATGGACCAGAGCATTAGAGCTATGGACCAGAGCATTAGAGCTATGGACCAGAGCTAGGGTCCGTGTAGGTCCACAGTGGAACATCTGCAGTTACTATGGCGACGGAGACGCGGTTTCAAGTTGATCTGATTTCATGTTAATCTTTGTCACCTGCGGCGGGGGGGACAAAACTCTCCTGTGGATCCATTTTGATTTTATTTTGAATGTCCTGCTTTCTCTGGGCTGACACACACACACACACACGCACACGCACACGCACACGCGCACGCGCACACGCACACGCACACGCACACGCACACGCACACGCACACGCACACACACTTCACTGCAGGGACCAGAGAGGCTATACGTCCCCCGGAGAGGATCATGATCTCGGCCTCAACTCCACAGAGCGGCTCGGACAACCAGGCCCATAATTCATCATAGCGATATTGATTATTACAATGAATACAAACATAAACACACTATAGTTCACTTGAACAATGTTGTGGTAACTAACTACGGTATTACAGAAAGGTGTACATTTCAGCCTGCGGCTGAGAGGGGAAGAAAGGAAGGGAAGACAACAGCGGTACAGCAGACAGGCGCGCTGCGGGGCTCAGGGCTCTCAGAGCGGGCAGACAGGGGTGATGCTGACCGGGGGAACGTGGTGGGGAGACAGGGGTGATGCTGACCGGGGGAACGTGGTGGGCAGACAGGGGTGATGCTGACCGGGGGAACGTGGTGGGCAGACAGGGGTGATGCTGACCGGGGGAACGTGGTGGGCAGACAGGGGTGATGCTGACCGGGGGAACGTGGTGGGCAGACAGGGGTGATGCTGACCGGGGGAACGTGGTGGGCAGACAGGGGTGATGCTGACCGGGGGAACGTGGTGGGCAGACAGGGGTGATGCTGACCGGGGGAACGTGGTGGGCAGACAGGGGTGATGCTGACCGGGGGAACGTGGTGGGCAGACAGGGGTGTTGCTGACCGGGGGAACGTGGTGGGCAGACAGGGGTGATGCTGACCGGGGGAACGTGGTGGGCAGACAGGGGTGATGCTGACCGGGGGAACGTGGTGGGCAGACAGGGGTGATGCTGACCGGGGGAACGTGGTGGGCAGACAGGGGTGATGCTGACCGGGGGAACGTGGTGGGCAGACAGGGGTGATGCTGACCGGGGGAAAGTGGTGGGCAGACAGGGGTGATGCTGACCGGGGGAACGTGGTGGGCAGACAGGGGTGATGCTGACCGGGGGAACGTGGTGGGCAGACAGGGGTGATGCTGACCGGGGGAAAGTGGTGGGCAGACAGGGGTGATGCTGACCGGGGGAACGTGGTGCGCAGACAGGGGTGATGCTGACCGGGGGAACGTGGTGGGCAGACAGGGGTGATGCTGACCGGGGGAACGTGGTGGGCAGACAGGGGTGATGCTGACCGGGGGAACGTGGTGGGCAGACAGGGGTGATGCTGACCGGGGGAACGTGGTGGGCAGACAGGGGTGATGCTGACCGGGGGAACGTGGTGGGCAGACAGGGGTGATGCTGACCGGGGGAACGTGGTGGGCAGACAGGGGTGATGCTGACCGGGGGAACTTGGTGGGCAGACAGGGGTGATGCTGACCGGGGGAACTTGGTGGGCAGACAGGGGTGATGCTGACCGGGGGAACGTGGTGGGCAGACAGGGGTGATGCTGACCGGGGGAACTTGGTGGGCAGACAGGGGTGATGGTGACCGGGGGAACTTGGTGGGCAGACAGGGGTGATGCTGACCGGGGGAACGTGGTGGGCAGACAGGGGTGATGCTGACAGGGGGAACGTGGTGGGCAGACAGGGGTGATGCTGACCGGGGGAACGTGGTGGGCAGACAGGGGTGATGCTGACCGTCACAAATGCTGTCACGTGAGCTAGAGCAGTGGTTCTCAAAGTGGGGCCCGGGGACCCCCAGGGGTCCTTGAGGCAGTTCCAGGGGGCCCCCAGCTAAATGATAGTTTGGAACCAAATGGACCCTTATGGGTCTGTAACTCTGAGAGTGTATACAAATGGAACCAAATGGACCCTTATGGGTCTGTAACTCAGAGAGTGTACAAATGGAACCAAATGGACCCTTATGGGTCTGTAACTCAGAGAGTGTACAAATGGAACCAAATGGACCCTTATGGGTCTGTAACTCAGAGAGTGTACAAATGGAACCAAATGGACCCTTATGGGTCTGTAACTCAGAGTGTACAAATGGACCCTAACGGGTCAGTTAAATTAACATATTTGCAATATAAATTGGGGGTCCAAGAGATAGAAATGCCATTAAATGGGGGTCCGTAGACTAATGCATGTCAAACTGGGGGTCCTTGAAATTAAGCCGTAAAAATCTTCTCTTATGGGGGTCCCTGGCATAGTGGGGGGAGAGTAATTTAAAACGGCTAAACAAAGAGTATGTATGTATTAAATATAGTATAGCATATAATAACATAAAATAAAATGCATAGTCACGATTCACCGATCCAGGATGACTTGATTCTATGCTTAAAATAATTGATATAAATATTTTTTGAAAATCTCATGGGGAAAAAAGATGAATGGCCTATTTTTAAGTGGAACCACCACAAAATGGCCTAGTGTATTTAACTTTCTGTTTTAGGAACTGCGGGACAGGGCGGAGGGGATGGGCCAATAGGACAGGGAGGAGGGGATGGGCCAATAGGACAGGGAGGAGGGGATGGGCCAATAGGACAGGGCGGAGGGGATGGGCCAATAGGACAGGGAGGAGGGGATGGGCCAATAGGACAGGGCGGAGGGGATGGGCCAATAGGACAGGGAGGAGGGGATGGGCCAATAGGAACTGAGGGACAGGGCGGAGGGGATGGGCCAATAGGAACTGAGGGACAGGGAGGAGGGGATGGGCCAATAGGAACTGAGGGACAGGGTGGAGGGCATGGGCCAATAGGAACTGAGGGACAGGGAGGAGGGGATGGGCCAATAGGAACTGAGGGACAGGGAGGAGGGGATGGGCCAATAGGAAAGGTGTAGCCTAGTAGTTAGTCAATATTCTGACCTTTTCACCATTTGATTCTATAACATCTTTTTCCCTTTTTACCTCCTCTATGATGATTTCCGACTGTATAGTTGTGTATATTCGTACGTCTCTAAATGTTTTGATGAATTGAAAACGGTGGGCCCTAGTGTAAACAAGTGTAATGCTTTTGATGGTGTCCTCCACTCACTCACAGTTAAGTCTTTGTATTGAGTTGTGCTTGAAATGTACTATAATTATTCTGCAAACTGTTAATCAATACACATTCAAATTGATGGGGGGGGGGGGGGGGGGGGGGGGGGGACACATTAATAAAAATGAGTACTGAAAACGAGAACACATTCAGTATGAGACCCAGGCCACACGTGGCATGTGTTAGTCCGTAGTTTTCAATAAAGACGTGGTTTATAATGTCAGAGAGGCATACGGGGTGCTTGTGCAATGGGTTAGTCCGTAGTTCTCAATAAAGCAGTGGTTTAATCCAGTTTGTGGCCAAACACCATTTCCCTCCCCTCGTTTACTTCCCGTTTACATTGAGCGTAATTCCGTCTTTCACCGGATGCGCACCCTCCCTCACTACGGCCGTTGGGGAAGTTCCGACAGAAATCGGCCACAGACTGGATTTCTTTATTGAAAACTACTAATATTTCTACATTGTACAAGCAAAACATGTCAAAATCCATCAACTACATCTACGATTTAAAAAACAAACAAAAAAAAACAATCTAAATCTTAGGCTACCGTTAGCTATAGTAGCATACGCCCAGGACTACAACACAGTGAGTCGAGTGTACGAAGTTGTATAAAGTATCGTTACCTCTCACAGGTGATGTGTAGTAACCGCTGGGTCTGCTCCACAGCATCACCAACATGTAGAAATACATCCTCATCGTCCAACAGCAACCAACCGTCTCTAGTGTGACCGAGAGAGAGAGAGAGAGACGCCATCACTACACTCCCGACGGCCCAAAAAACCAAGGAAGAAATAATATAGGGACTTTAAGCAACGACTGTTTTCAGGACGGCTCCGCTACGCGGAAGTACGGCGACTATCTATGACTATGACGCCCACGCCGTAGCTGTCAACATCGCGCAAACAGCCTCCGGCGACGGCGACATTGGTTGCCATGGTGACGCGTCCACATGTGTCAAACACACTTTAAATATTATTATTATTATTATTAAAACACCCCGTCGCGCGTCAGCCATATTGCTTAATTCTTACATGCGCTGGACATGATCAGCAGTGGAAAGAGGAATATTTACCCAGATACCCTGGGTAAATGTAGTAATCATTTCATTTAATTTCATCGTTTCATTTCAGGTGCTGCACGGAGCAATCTGTGTTATTCTAAAACCGTTTTAATAAACATGGTTAATGTGACATGTCTTCATTCAGAGCATGCCAGCACACCACACAGCATAAGAGAGGTGATGGAGCAATCGGTGTAAATGTATGACAGCTATCATTTCAATAAACATGGTTATGACATGGCGTTGTAGACACTACGTGTAGGTGTAGGTTCTGCCTTAGTAGAAAGGGTAACACTTGCAGATAAGGGTCATGAAATAATGATTAACTCATGATTAACTAATACATTAGTTAAGCATTAGTTAATCATTATTTCATCATGAATTAATGATGACTTCATCATGAATTAACTGTAGTTAGTTAATCATGATTCATGGAATTCATGATTTCATTTATAGATCAGATTTTTTCGCCCAAATCTATGCCCATGATGAGTGCTCAAAGGCGGGTAGGTTTAGTCAGCAGACGGTCTCTCTGGAGGTCCTTCCTGGTTGTCCCCAAGGGTATTTTTTCTCAATTCTATGCCCACGATGAGTGCTCAAAGGTGGGTAGGGGTCCCTGGTGTTTTATGGATCATTTTTTGACTCACCCATTTTGCCCAAATCTATACCCAGGATGAGTGCTCATAGACGGGTAGGGTTAGTGAGCAGACTCGGCCTCTCTGGAGGTAATTTTTCTCAATTCTATGCCCACGATGAGTGCTCAAAAGTGGGTAGGGGTCTGTCCGAAGCTCTCCCTGCATGGTGCTTTATGGATCATTTTTGGACTCCCCCATTTTGCCCAAATCTATACCCAGGATGAGTGCTCAAAGGTGGGTACCCCTACCCACCTAAACCACCTGGTGTTTTATGGATCATTTTTGGACTCCCCCATTTTGCCCAAATCTATACCCAGGATGAGTGCTCATAGACGGGTAGGGTTAGTGAGCAGACTCGGTCTCTCTGGAGGTAATTTTTCTCAATTCTATGCCCACGATGAGTGCTCAAATGTGGGTAGGGGTCTGTCCGGAGCTCTCCCTGGTGCTTTATGGATCATTTTTGGACTCCCCCATTTTGCCCAAATCTATAACCAGGATGAGTGCTCATAGGTGGGTAGCGGTTAGTGAGCAGACTCTGTCTCTCTGGAGGTATTTTTTCTCAATTCTATGCCCACTTGGAGTGCTCAAATGTGGGTAGGGGTCTCTCCGGAGCTCTCCCTGGTGCTTTATGGATAATTTTGGACTCCCCTCTTCAGAGGTCTCCCTGGTAGTTTATGGGTCATTTCTGGACATTATCATCATCATGAACTAGCTGTAGTTAAGTTAGTTAATGGTTATTTGTACCCCAAAGTAAAGTGACAACATTTTCATCATGAACTAATCATGAACTAGCTGTAGTTAATGGATATTTGCACCCCAAAGTAAAGTGACAACATTTTCATCATGAACTAGCTGTAGTTAATAGTTAGTTAATGGATATTTGTACCCCAAAGTAAAGTGACAACATTTTCATCATGAACTAGCTGTAGTTAATAGTTAGTTAATGGATATTTGTACCCCAAAGTAAAGTGACAACATTTTCATCATGAACTAGCTGTAGTTAATAGTTAGTTAATGGATATTTGCACCCCAAAGTAAAGTGACAACATTTTCATCATGAACTAGCCGTAGTTAATAGTTAGTTAATGGATATTTGTACCCCAAAGTAAAGTGACAACATTTTCATCATGAACTAGCTGTAGTTAATAGTTAGTTAATGGATATTTGTACCCCAAAGTAAAGTGACAACATTTTCATCATGAACTAGCTGTAGTTAATAGTTAGTTAATGGATATTTGTACCCCAAAGTAAAGTGACAACATTTTCATCATGAACTAATCATGAACTAGCTGTAGTTAATGGATATTTTCACCCCAAAGTAAAGTGACAACATTTTCATCATGAACTAGCGTAGTTAATAGTTAGTTAATGGATATTTGTACCCCAAAGTAAAGTGACAACATTTCCATCATGAACTAGCTGTAGTTAATAGTTAGTTAATGGATATTTGTACCCCAAAGTAAAGTGACAACATTTTCATCATGAACTAATCATGAACTCTTGATTAACTAATCATGAAGTAATCATGAACTGGAAATTTGGACACAAAGTCACATCAATATAAATAATAGTGAAATGCAATACTAACAATACAATACAATCTGAATCCAAAATTACAATTACAAGCCACCTTCAATATTGCCATTTTTTATTTACAGCCACACCCTCCCCCCACACAGAAAACTAAAAACAAAATGTGATGTATATCAATAACAAAGTGTTAAATGGCCACTTATTACCAAATAGACAGCAGTAATATGAAAAATAACAAACAAAAAGAAAAGCCAGCAAAAATATGAAAACCCTTAGTTCCGTTGTCATTGGGGCTCTTTCATCTGAATTGTGACATTGTTCGATTGGTCTTTTTCCTACCACACAAACCG
The DNA here is from genome assembly GCF_951216825.1 of Electrona antarctica. Lineage (NCBI taxonomy): Eukaryota > Metazoa > Chordata > Actinopteri > Myctophiformes > Myctophidae > Electrona > Electrona antarctica. The sequence continues at coordinate 24,507 of NW_027638649.1, forward strand.
TGAGGGAGGGGAATCAATGTTGCACCATCAGTGTCCAGACTTAGATCCGTTAGCTTGCCATCCAATATGCACTGGGAATTTATCTGGGGAATTGTTGGGTATGGAGAATGTGGAGCCTCACATGGACCTGGGCTCCTCAGTGGATGGGAAGGGAAGCGCTGTCCTCTTCTCCATGTGCTCCAGGGGATGAAGATGGGGATCACCCAATCTAAAAAAAAACTGACCTATGGTAGATCGGACAAGATCCAATAGCATGTTATTCACACACTCTGTGTAAAATGTTTTTAAATCCCCATGAATTAGTAAAAATTAACACCTTTTTAACTTGCATTAATTAGCTTAATCATTTTCTTTTTATAGTAATCATTTCAAATACATTGAAAACCATTCAAAATAATTCAAAGTACTTATTTTCTTTTACAATGTTTCAAATATTCACTATATTCAATGAACTGTTCCTTTTCCACAAAAATACTATGAAATGCTCCTTTACGTATCACAATGCAATGAGTTAAATTGCATAAAGTGCACATTCAATCGCTTTACAGGGTGTTTTGTGCAGTAACTGAGGTATTCATGACTCAAATGTGCTTAGTATATCTCTCCCTGGCTAGCATCAGGTGAGAGATGCACTAAGAATGTACATTCAATCACCATAACCCAAAATACTCATGTACAGGAATAAGTGTTTCAAAATGTAAAACACCATTTAAGATAACCATCTTTGTTCTACATTGTCTCACTCACCACTGATCAATGAATAAATGGGCTCAGACTGCAATGTCACCTGTACTACTGGCTGCTCAGTGATTTGCAATACTCGCTCTCACACTGCTCTGCAAAGTTCAAAATGACACAATATACAAATCAGGAGTTGTCTAACAACATTAAGAATGTGGATGATTTGAATTGGAAGATTATTTTTTAGTCTTACCAAGTGGATTGCAAAGATTGTTCCTCTGTGTGTGTTTACAACAACACATGAAGAACCAGCCATGTGTTCAATTGAACAGGAAAGGGGAGTTTTCCTGCCTAAATACTGACAGGAAGTGGAATCACTGGTAGGCTGGACATAAACGCTTACAGGCTCACTGATTGGCCACTTAGGTTAGCAATCACAGAGCCAGGTAATTTTAACCCTTTGCAAAAACGTGTTAGACATCCTGTTTGTTTGTTTGTTTGTTTTCCCTTTCATGTATATAGCTTCTTGGCATTTTAATCAGACTTGTAGAGCAACATTTTAGATATATTGTATATAACTTAAATGCATTCATTCACTGTAAAAAAAAATCACTGAAATGAACGTATGTATCCTATTAACTATTTTTTAATTCAGCCTACCCAGGCTTGAAAGCAGGCAGCCAATTTACAAGTGTTAAAAACGATCTAAAATGCTTTTGAAATAACACACATTTAAGTTCTAAAATGTTGCTCCACAAGTCTGTTTAAAATACAAAACAAGCTATTTACATGAAAGAGAAAAAATGCAAAACAAACAGGGTGTCTAACAGGTTTTAAAGGATTCAAATTACCTGGCTCTGTGATTGCCAGTGGCCAATCAGTGAGCCTGTAAGCATTTGTGTCCAGCCTACCAGTGATTCTACTTCCTGTTAGTATTTAAGCAGGAAAACGTCCTTTTCCTGTTCAATTGAACACATGGCTGGTTCTTCATGTGCTGTTGTAAACAAACACAGAGAGACAATCTTTTGCAATCTGCCTGGTAAGACTAAAACATAATCTTCCAATTCAAATCATTCACATTCTTAATGTTGTTAGGCAACTCCTGATTTGTGTATTGTGTCATTTTGAACTTTGCAGAGCAGTGTGAGAGTGTTGCAAATCACTGAGCAGCCAGGTGACATTGCAGTCTCAGCATTCATGAAGTGGTGAGTGAGACAATGTAGAACAAAGATGGTTATCTTAAATGGTGTTTAGCCACAATACATCCTGCCAATGATTTATTGTTACATTTAAGTATTTAAGTTCATGTTACATTTTGAAAGACAGTTTGTTACTGAAGGAATACAATATGCATGTACATGAGAATTGTGGGTTTGACTGAAGGTACATTTTAAGGGTACATACTAAGCACATTTGCGTCATAAATACCTCCTAGTTACTGCACAAAACACCCTGTAAACCTTTTGAATGTGCACTTTATGCAATTTAACTCATTACATTGTGATACTTAAAGGAGCATTTCATACTATTTTTATTTTTGTGGAAAAGGAACAGTTCATTGAATATTAAACATTGTAAAAGAAAATAAGTGTTTTGAATTATTTTGAATGGTTTTCAATGTATTTTAAATACATGATTACTATAGAAAGAACATGATTAAGCTAATTAATGCAAGTTAAAAAGGTGTTAATTTATGCTAATTCGTGGGGTTTTGGATCTTGTCTGATCTATCATAGGTCAGGTTTTTCAGATCCCATCCTCATCCCTTGGAGCATCTCACGTGGAGAAGAGGACAGCGGTTCCCTTCCCATCCATCGAGGAGCCAAGGTGCATGTGAGGCTCCACTGTCTCCATACCCAACGTTTCCCCAGATAGATTCCCAGTGCATACTGGGTGGCGAGATCCATGGTTTGTGTGGTAGGACAAAGACCAATCGAACACTGTCACAGTTCAGATAAAAGAGCCCCAACGAGAACAAAAACAAACTTTGGGAACTAAGGGTTTTCATATTTTTTCCGGCTTTTCTTTTTGTTTGTTATTTTTCATATTACTGTTGTAGTCATTTTTCTATGTCTATTTGGTAATAATAAGTGGCCATGTAATTACTATTCATTGTTGACTGTGTTATATTTATAAGAGCCAGGTCATTTTGTTTCATAGTTGTGTCAAACCATATTGGATAAGCAATGATCTTAACAAGTACTTTAGTTTTATAGTTGAGAGGAAAGATTGTGCTGCTGATTTGGATAAGCACTGTTGTTGGCTTTGTTAAAGGCCTTGCCTTGGCGGGCAGCAGGTGGGCCAGATGTGTGGATGCCAGTCCATTGGCGTCTGCGCCAGGGCTGTATCTAGCTCACCCGCTGTTGGCCCGGGTGGCTGGTGTCGGCCTGCCCCTCGGCCTGTTTCCTCTGCCTACTTCCTTGCTTTTGTTTTGTTCTTTTGTATTTTACATTTGTATTTTGTATAATACTTTGCTGTAAATAAAAAAATGGCAAAAATTGGCAATATTGAAGGTGGCTTGTAATTGTACATTTGGATTCAGATTGTAATGTATTGTTAGTATTGTATTGTTTTGCATTCACTATTATTTATATTGATGTGACTTTGTGTCCATATATCCAGTTCATGATGAATTCATGATTAGTTAATCATGAGTTCATGATTAGTTCATGATGAAAATGTTGTCACTTTACTTTGGGGTGCAAATAACCATTAACTAACTGTTAACTACAGCTAGTTCATGATGAAAATGTTGCCACTTTACTTTGGGGTGCAAATATCAATTAACTAACTATTAACTAATGATAGTTAATCATTAATAGAGTCCAACTCTCTAGTAAGTAAGTACAATGTAATGGTAGTTCATGATGAAAATGTTGCCACTTTACTTTGGGGTGCAAATATCAATTAACTAACTATTAACTAATGATAGTTAATCATTAATAGAGTCCAACTCTCTAGTAAGTAAGTACAATGTAATGGTAGTTCATGATGATAATGTTGCCACTTTACTTTGGGGTGAAAATATCAATTAACTAGCTATTAACTAATGATAGTTAATCATTAATAGAGTCCAACTCTCTAGTAAGTAAGTAAAATGTAATGGTAGTTCATGATGATAATGTCCAGAAGTTACGCATAAACTACAAGGGAGACTTCTACAAGGGAGACCTACCCACCTTTGAGCACTCATCGTGGGCATAGAATTGAGAAAAACTACCTCCAGAGAGACCGCGTCTGCTCACTAACCCTACCCGTCTATGAGCACTCATCCTGGGTATAGATTTGGGCAAAATGGGTGAGTCCAAAAATGATCCATGAAACACCAGGGACCCCTACCCACCTTTTGAGCACTCATCGTGGGCATAGAATTGAGAAAAATTACCTCCAGAGAGACCGAGTCTGCTCACTAACCCTACCCGTCTATGAGCACTCATCCTGGGTATAGATTTGGGCAAAATGGGTGAGTCCAAAAATTATCCATAAAACACCAGGGACCCCTACCCACCTTTGAGCACTCATCGTGGGCATAGAATTGAGAAAAATTACCTCCAGAGAGACCGAGTCTGCTCACTAACCCTACCCGTCTATGAGCACTCATCCTGGGTATAGATTTGGGCAAAATGGGTGAGTCCAAAAATTATCCATAAAACACCAGGGACCCCTACCCACCTTTGAGCACTCATCGTGGGCATAGAATTGAGAAAAATTACCTCCAGAGAGACCGAGTCTGCTCACTAACCCTACCCGTCTATGAGCACTCATCCTGGGTATAGATTTGGGCAAAATGGGGGGGTCCAAAAATGATCCATAAAGCACCAGGGAGAGCTCCGGACAGACCCCTACCAACCTTTGAGCACCCATCGTGGGCAAAGAATTGAGTAAAATGACCCATGGGTACAACCAGGAATGACCTCCAGAGAGACTGAGAGACCTACCCGCCTATGAGCACTCATCCTGGGCATAGATTTGGGCGGAAAAATTAGATCTATAAATCATCTACAAATCGTGGTTAACTAATGACGATTCATGATGAATCATCAGAATCATCATCATCATGAATCATGATGAATTCATCATGAATTGTGATGAACTAATGATTAACTAATGCTTAACTAATGTATTAGTTAATCATTAGTTAATCATTAGTTCATGAACCGTATCTGCAAGTGTTACCCTGTAGAAAGGGCTGCGACGGAGAGCAGGTTTATGTATCGATGCACTGATCCATTTCCGACTGCCGTATAGGCGTCGTTGCTTAAAGTCGCTCATCCACTCACTGACCCCCAGTAAAACACTGAGGAAGGAATGTCCCCCCACACACACACACACGCACGCACGCACGCACGCACGCACACGCGCGCACACACACACACACACACACACACACACACACACACACACACACACACACGCGCACGCGCGCGCGCACACACACACACACACACACACACACACACACACACACACACACACACACACACACACACACACACACACACACACACAGGGACGGCAGGTTCCTATAACGGCAGTGGGTGCCCCCCGCCCCGCCTCCCTGCCCCCCGGCCGCAGCGGGGGATATTTTTTTTTTTTTGTACTTTATAATTTACAGTTTGCTAATAAATACAGTGGTGCGCGCTTTCAGTTCACAACAATTAACGAACACATTAAATTGTTTCAGCATCTTGTTTCAACATTTCAGCATGATCAACAGTAAATACCTTTAGCTAGGTGGGACGACGACGCAGATTTATTTATTTATTTCCCCCAGATGGTCTAACAATGTCATGATTTGACCAATTTATTACCAATCTCGTACACCATTGCTCACGAAAGCAAGATCCTTGACTCAATTACATCCACTGCATCTTACCTTTTAATTAAAGTAAAAGTAGTCTGAGGAAAAGGAACAGTTCTGTTCCCCGGACATTGTTTTGGGATATTTTGGCTGAGATGGCTCTGTTTGTCAAGTCTCAAGTCATGGCTCTTTACAGACGGGCCGACGGTACACAGACAGCAGCCTCACCGCTGACTGTGTTAGTGTTGTGTTGCTGCAGGAGACGGAGTGTGAATGAACCGTGCGGTCACTGGAACAAAGCCACCGTATTAGCATTTGAATACCTGTTCTGTGAACACCGTAAAGGTGACAAAATTACCAGGGGGAGGGGATCTTCACCCTTAATCTCAGTGGGTGCTATTTGGCTTATTATTTTTTCAGTGGGCGCCCAAGCCCTAAGGGACTCCCAAAGTTGACGCCGCTGCACACACACACACACACACACACACACACACACACACACACACACACACACACACACACACACACACACACACACACACACACACACACACACACACACACACACACACACACAATTCAATTCAATTCAATTCAATTCAATTCAATTTTCAATTCAAAGGGCTTTATTGGCATGAGAAAACATACGTTTACATTGCCAAAGCAGAAAGCACAATACAACAATACAGCAATACAATCAAAACAAAAAATATGTACATTTGAACGTCAGAATCTTCAATAGATCGATTTCTATATTGTACCAAGATCACAAGACCCCTCGGGGCGTCGCAAAATTATTTTGGGGGGTCCCCAATTTTTTTCCCCCAAAAAATAAATATATATATATATATAAATATATCAACAAGAATGGCTGGAAAGTGGAAATGAAGAGTTTACATGTAGTACACATAGTACATGCATACACCTTCCCTATTTATTGATGGTGTATTGTCTCTATTATTAAGGTTATTGTAGCAGTCAATTTATATTGGGGGTCGGGAGGGGGCGGGGCGGGGGTCCCGAGACACTGCCAAAGCATTTCCGGGGGTCCCCGGCCAAAAACGTTGAGAACCCCTGGCTTAAAGGACCACTTCACCTCTTTTCAACCTATAGGTCAAAGTCAAAGTCACATAAAAGTCTCATAGGAGGGCTGTGGGCAGTTCAGAAACCCGTCCACCAGTGACATCATCGTTGGGCAGATTTTTTTTAAACGAGATGTTTTTACAAAAATGCTGAGATTTGTATTATCGTGAGAACGATGGCTTCCATTTTTTATTAGCTATGGATTCCCCATCGATGATGTCACTGGTGGACGGGTTTCTGAACTGCTCACAGCCCTCCTATGAGACACAGACAGAGTAGAAAAAAATGGTGGCATTTTATCATGATTATTAGTGAGGAGTCTGAGGACCAATTATATGAAGATAGGTTGAAAAGTGGTGAAGTGGTTCTTTAAGGATGCACGGCCTACACAATTAAGGACCACTAGAGGTCACTATTTATTTGCGTTCTAGGAGAAGCCTATAATAGAAAATGCTTGTACCTCTACCATAGCCCAGAGCGGTCGTCCGGGGACCCCCAGGGGTCCTCGAGGGAGATCCAGGGGGGTTCGGGGACCCCCAGGGGTCCTTGAGGGAGATCCAGGGGGTCCTTGAGGGAGATCCAGGGGGGTCCGGGGACCCCCAGGGGTCCTTGAGGGAGATCCAGGGGGTCCCCATCTAAATGATAGTTAGGAACCAAATGGACCCTTATGGGTTTGTAACCCAAATGAACCCATTAGGGTCCATTTGGTTCCATTTGTACACTCTCAGAGTTAAATTAATATTGGTTTTACAATATAAATTGGGGTCCCAGAGATAGAAATCCCATTAAATTGAGGTCTGTCCCATAGCTGGAGGTCTGTCCCATAGCTAGAAAATGGTTGAAAATCACTGCTGGAGCTGTATAAATCTTCTCTTATGGGGGTCCCTGGCATATCTATTCTAAAGGGGGTCCACGAGGCTGATACGTGTACATGTGGGGGTCCACGAGGCTGATACGTGTACATGTGGGGGTCCACAAGGCTGATACGTGTACATGTGGGGGTCCACGAGGCTGATACGTGTACATGTGGGGGTCCACGAGGCTGATACGTGTACACGTGGGGGTCCCTGGCATGACAACGGAACGGCGCACACACGTGCACGCTAGAACGTGTCCCAAGATTCAAGAGAAGACGCACCTAAGGGGCCATCCAGATGAGGACGATTTCGGTGTTTCTCGGGCAAGTAATTAGCCGATCTGCCCTTTTTGTCACACGGAGACGGCGTTTTGGGGGACTTTAACGGCTAATTTTGAAACTACCTTCCAGAGTGGGAAAGTTTGGAGACGCGACTTTCACGTCTCCGTGTGTACAGCGAATGCCGTCTAATTTGCTGAAACGGTGATGTCATAGTCCCCTCGCCCCCTCCAAACTAACCAGTGTTAATGGTTTATTTCACCATAACCACTTACATATAAGTATCACAGCTAT
>NW_027638649.1:37500-92400 GCF_951216825.1 Electrona antarctica
CAGCCAATAGTTAAAACACCAAAAGGGGTTCCCGCCCAAAATAGGTTAAAAGATGACAAAGAGTCTGCCTTTCTAATTGTCAGGGGTAGGGCGTTCTATATAGTTCTATAGGCTATAGGTGCAATCTACTTGTGTTTATCTTCAGCAGCCTATAGGACACGTAAACAGTTTGGTTGTAAGAGGCTTCCAACAACTTGGGACGCCAAAACGGCAGCCAAACGTCTTGCGAAATTCTGTGCAATCTCTTCCACTATCGGTAGCCTCCAAATATGGCCAAGACGCTGTTCCTTGTACCCCTGAAGGGTGTGTGGGTATTTGTCCGGGATTTGCTGATTGCACTCTGTAGAGCACCTTGTAAATATTTGTGTCCTTGTATTGTATCTCTTATGTGGACATAAATAAATTATTACAATGTGTGAGTGTGTGTGCGTGCGTGCGTGCGTGCGTGCGTGCGTGCGTGCGTGCGTGCGTAGCGTGGATGGATAGATACTTTCAACTGAAATCCCTCTTCCTTTCTTGTCGTTGTGATGGTGTGTAGAAGGAGACCCCTGTACCTTACCAACCCCAGTTATCTGGGACAGCGGACGTTACTGGTGTGAGTCCACATCAGGAGAACACAGCCGCTCCGTCAGCCTGACCATCTCTGGTACAACCATTAGAATTACATCATCTCTGCGTGCGTGCGTGTGTGCGTGTGTGTACGGTCGTAATGCACGTAACTCGAGAACCGTTTGCCCCACCGACTTCATATTCGACACACACGTTCCACACCCCCGCATGGAGTGCATTGCCCGGACTCGAGTCGGTCGGACCCACGGTTCTCCAGAACCACCACAAAAGGCTCTGCCCAGGCTCTGCCAGTGCGGGCCTAATCAGCCCCTAATCAGTCCCCTCACCTGGGCAATTTCCAGCCTCTGCCTCAGCCAATTGATTGCCATGGCAACCCCACACCTGACAATTGATTAGCCTACTTAACCACAGTCAGTCAGTTTTCCCTTTTCACACACAGGCAGATCTCCATGTGGGACACAGACAGACAGTTAAAACGGGTGCTGTGACAAGTTGACAACGGGCATTATTAGGTTCCCAAGCTGCATCGTTCTCAAGTAGGCCGGTGGCCGACGGGGGGCGTACAGGTCTAGTCATTATAGACCTGTACGGTCTGGATGTTTATAACTCCACATGTCTCTTCAATAGATGTTTATAACTCCACATGTCTGTTCAATAGATGTTCAATAGATGTTTATAACTCCACATGTCTGTTCAATAGATGTTTATAACTCCACATGTCTCTTCTGTAGATGGAGATGTCATCCTACAGTGTCCTGTGCTTCCTGTGCCAGAGGGAAGTGACATCACACCCCGCTGCCTGTCCAAAGACAAGACGAGTGGCCAGCTGACCTCCGACCTGCCGGCCGACTTCTATCACAACGGAACCTTCCTCAGCCGGGGGACGACCATCCGCAGCGTGACCATGGCCAAGGGTGACCAAGGGTTCTACAAGTGTTCCATCTCTGGCCTCGGAGAGTCCCCAGCGAGCTGGATGGAGGTGACAAGTGAGTCGTCGTCACACTAGTTGTTGTTTCCGTCGACTGAAACTGAGACGAAAGAAAAATGTTCGTCGACTTTTACCTTTTTTCACTGCATGGCGAAAACTAAATGGAAACTAAATTAAAACTATAAGCTATGACTAAAACTAAGACTAAATGTATTGACAATTTATTCGACAAATAAAAACTAGACTAGACTAAAATGTTAGGAAGGGACTAATGGACAAGAGTATAAGACACTCATTTTACACTTGGTTTCATGCTGAAAATAGCAGATCTGCAAGCTCACAACGCGCCGCGCTGAGATGCGTTGTGAGCTTGTAGATCTGCTATTTTCAGCAAGTGTGAAATCAGTCATTGCGACTGCATCAAGGCCCGCCAAAATATGTTTTAGTCGACTAAATCAACCGTAGATTTAGTCGACTCAAATCTCATGATGTTTAGTCGACTAAAACTAGACTAACACTAAAACATTCCAGGTGAGTAAAATGTGACTAAAATTAAATTAATTTTCAGTCCAAAGACTATATGACTAAACTAAAATAGAAATTTGCTGCCAAAAAACGACACTGTTGTCAGATGATTCTCGACCGTCCTCACCGCGAGAAGACCATCCAGTGTTTGGACCGTCCTCACCGCGAGAAGACCATCCAGTGTTTGGACCGTCCTCACCGCGAGAAGACCATCCAGTGTTTGGACCGTCCTCACCGCGAGAAGACCATCCAGTGTTCGGACCGTCCTCACCGCGAGAAGACCATCCAGTGTTTGGACCGTCCTCACCGCGAGAAGACCATCCAGTGTTTGGACCGTCCTCACCGCGAGAAGACCATCCAGTGTTTGGATACTAAAGCTTCGGTTTGTCTTTCACAGATTCCTCCTCTTCCTCCTCCTCCTCCGACCCAGCAGAACCTCTCATGACTCTGACCCAGCTGATCATCAAGATACTGGTGTTCACTCCCTACGTCATCTCTACCTTCCTCTACTTCTCTATCCAGAAGGACAGAGCCAGAGCCAGAGGTGAGAACACACTTCTCTATGTAGCTCTAGTTCTATCCTGAAGGACAGAGCCAGAGGTGAGAACACACTTCTCTATGTAGTTCTAGTTCTATCCTGAAGGACAGAGCCAGAGGTGAGAACACACTTCTCTATGTAGCTCTAGTTCTATCCTGAAGGACAGAAGTGACCACATTTGAATGAGGGACTGTCATTGGATCTTTTTTAATTTGTGTTTTTTCATGTGAAAGCAGGGAATCACAGCTTCAAATTGGCATATTGGTTGTTTGGTTTGACCCTCCATTTTCTTTTTCTTTCTCGTCTTTTGTTCTTGTACTGCAAAACGTGGCTTTGGAAAAAAACGTTTTAATAAAGTGTCTGTCTGTCTGTCTGTCTGTCTGTCTGTCTGTCTGTCTGTCTGTCTGTCTGTCTGTCTGTCTGTCTGTCTGTCTGTCTGTCTGTCTGTCTGTCTGTCTGTCTGTCTCTCTCTCTGTCTCTCTCTCTGTCTCTCTCTCTCCCTCTCTCTCTCTCAGCTGCAGCAGCAGCAGCCAATGGCAGGAGGAGAAGACGAGTCAATGATGTCATCATGGAGGTGGCTGTGTAGCCAATCAAAAGTGTTGAAGGTGACAGTTCACCATACAACTTCCTGTCACAGTCACACATTGATGCAGCCCCCCCCCTCTCTCTTCCCCCTAGCTCCCCCCTCCCCTCTCTCTGTCTCTCCCCCCCCCCTCTCTCTCTGCCTCCCCCCCCCCCCCTCTCTCTCTCTCCCCCCCTCACTTCCTCTCTCCCCCCCCTCACTTCCTCTCTCTCTCTCTCTGTCTCCCCCCCTCTCTCTCTCTCTCCCCCCCCTCACTTCCTCTCCCCCCCCCCCCCCCCCCCCTCACTTCCTCTCTCTCTCTCTCTCTCTCTCTCACGTTAATTATGAATTGAGTGCAGGGCAAAACCATACCTATAATTAAATTGTCATTATAAGTAAATTAATATATGATAACCCTTCCACAGTAGTAGCTTTTTCATATTTTCCATTTTTTTGCATATTTTCCTACATAATGCCCAATTTGCATATTTAAATGTACAATTTCAGAAAATGTGTATAAATCATTGTCTTTGTGTAAGTAATCAACTGGGGAAGTTCCACTACTGTATTAATGCCATGTTTATCTGTTCACCGTACAGGCCTACTGTAGCTGGACATTACATTTATATCTATTCACTGTACAGGCCTACTGTAGCTGGACATTACTCACCGTACAGGCCTACTGTAGCTGGACATTACATTTATATCTATTCACTGTACAGGCCTACTGTAGCTGGACATTACTCACCGTACAGGCCTACTGTAGCTGGACATTACATTTATATCTATTCACTGTACAGGCCTACTGTAGCTGGACATTACTCACCGTACAGGCCTACTGTAGCTGGACATTACATTTATATCTATTCACTGTACAGGCCTACTGTAGCTGGACATTACTCACCGTACAGGCCTACTGTAGCTGGACATTACTCACCGTACAGGCCTACTGTAGCTGGACATTACATTTATATCTATTCACCGTACAGGCCTACTGTAGCTGGACATTACTCACCGTACAGGCCTACTGTAGCTGGACATTACATTTATATCTATTCACTGTACAGGCCTACTGTAGCTGGACATTACATTTATATCTATTCACCGTACAGGCCTACTGTAGCTGGACATTACTCACCGTACAGGCCTACTGTAGCTGGACATTACTCACTGTACAGGCCTACTGTAGCTGGACATTACTCACCGTACAGGCCTACTGTAGCTGGACATTACTCACCGTACAGGCCTACTGTAGCTGGACATTACTCACCGTACAGGCCTACTGTAGCCTGGACATTACTCACTGTACAGGCCTACTGTAGCTGGACATTACTCACCGTACAGGCCTACTGTAGCTGGACATTACTCACTGTACAGGCCTACTGTAGCTGGACATTACATTTATATCTATTCACTGTACAGGCCTACTGTAGCTGGACATTACATTTATATCTATTCACTGTACAGGCCTACTGTAGCTGGACATTACTCACCGTACAGGCCTACTGTAGCTGGACATTACTCACCGTACAGGCCTACTGTAGCTGGACATTACTCACTGTACAGGCCTACTGTAGCTGGACATTACTCACTGTACAGGCCTACTGTAGCTGGACATTACATTTATATATATTCACCGTACAGGCCTACTGTACACTTTTTACAGTTTACATGAACAATTACAATAAACCGACATGACGGTTTGCAAACAATGATCAATTGAATACCAAACTGACACTCCAGATCCTTACGAGGCAGATTACATAATATATAACATAACGTAAAATACCATAAAATAAAACCCACCATTAGGCCTGTAACAGGAGACACATGGACCTACTTGAAGAGCTGGGATTGTCTTCTACTCCAGGCTCTAGAAACAAACTGGGCTGTCCTAAATACTTCATAATTAAATAACCAGTCTAACTTCTGTCCATCATCTTCCCAGAATAGATCAGGATTTCTTTGTTGAATCAAACAGTGGAACCCTCAAATCATCATACAGGGTCCAATAAAACAAAAATGAAATACATTTTCCACATCATTTAGGTCACATACAATGCATAATCTATTCTCTTCTGGGAACGCTGAAAACCGCCCTACCTCAATCGCTAGAGGCAGGATACCAGTTCTCCCCCCCCCCCCGAACCTCAAATGACGTCACATTGTAGGCTCTACAGCGCCGAACCGACTTGTATTCGGCTCTAAAATAGGAGTATGAATCGGCCCTTAGGATAAGCTATTTAATGCTATTTAATATAAACTATATAATGTGTGGTTTTGCTCCGTTCTCATTGAAAAGCATCGTTTTTTTTCCATTTGATTTTATTAGATAAGTTAAGGTTGTTCATGTTTATATACTTTGTTTTTGTTTATTGATTTGTCTGTTAGCCCACCCTGGGTGGTGTTTGTGTGTGCAACACATTGTGTGCACGCGTGTGTGTGTGTGTGCGTGCGTGCGTAGGTTGCGTGCGTGCGTGCGTAGGTTGCGTGCGTGCGTGCGTGCGTGCTTGCGTTAAACTGTAAAGGCAATTTTTTGTTTTACTTTCCATTTTCCTGTCATTTCCGTTCATCATATATTCATCATATATTCATCATAACCTTTTGTAATTGTTAAGATTATAATAAAGATTATGATTTGCATTTGAAAGCTTCCTGCTTCCATCTATGGAATGGTACAAGAAAGGACCTGAAATGGTACAAGAAAGCTTTTAGACTCTTGGCTAAGGTTTGACAAACATCAAAAGGTTTGGTCAAACTGTATTAGGGCCAATGTCCAAACCTTTACTGTTTAACGTTCAGTAAAACAGCTCTAACATTTATGAATACAGAATGCAACAATTTTTTATCATCTTTAAGTTTAATATAACATAATAAGCTCATAATATCACAGCATCCCCTTTAAACTAGTGGTTCCCAAACCTATTCATGTCAAGGACCCCCATTTGAAAAGCTATGCCAGGGACCCCCATATTGACCCCCATTTGAAAAGCTATGCCAGGGACCCCCATATTGACCCCCATTTGAAAAGCTATGCCAGGGACCCCCATATTGACCCCCATTTGAAAAGCTATGCCAGGGACCCCCATATTGACCCCCATTTGAAAAGCTATGCCAGGGACCCCCATATTGACCCCCATTTGAAAAGCTATGCCAGGGACCCCCATATTGACCCCCATTTGAAAAGCTATGCCAGGGACCCCCATATTGACCCCCATTTGAAAAGCTATGCCAGGGACCCCCATATTGACCCCCATTTGAAAAGCTATGCCAGGGACCCCCATATTGACCCCCATTTGAAAAGCTATGCCAGGGACCCCCATATTGACCCCCATTTGAAAAGCTATGCCAGGGACCCCCATATTGACCCCCATTTGAAAAGCTATGCCAGGGACCCCCATATTGACCCCCATTTGAAAAGCTATGCCAGGGACCCCCATGAGAGAATACTTTTACGGCTCTAGCAGTGATTCTCAACCTGTTTAATTCCAAGGACCCCCAGTTTGACATGCATCAGTCTACGGACCCCCTTTTAATGGCATTTCTATCTCTGATTTTACCATTTATATTGTAAAATCTATGTTAATTTAACTCTGAAATGGTTCCATTTGTACATTGTCAGAGTTACAGACCCATAAGGGTCCATTTGGTGCCAAACTATCATTTAGCTGGGGACCCCCCGGAACTCCCTCGAGGACCCCTGGGGGTCCCCGGACCCCACTTTGGGAACCACTGATTTAAACCACTAGCATCACTTTGCAATAATGTATCAAAGTTATGTTTCATCGTTGAATTATATTATCTTCATTAATTACTCCACACTTCCAGGTAAACGTCTAATTATATTATCTATATTATCACAAGCACTGCTACAATACCACCTGACGGACACTATAGGAAGTAGGAACCTGTAACTAAACATATTATCACTTTTTACTTTGCACTAACTCCTTTAATTAATATTAAAATAAAACTACTAAGACTTTTTACTTTGCAACAAACTCCTTTAATTAATATTAAACTAAACATATTGTCACTTTTTACTTTGCACCAAACTCCTTTAATTAATATTAAACTAAACATATTGTCACTTTTTACTTTGCACCAAACTCCTTTCATTAATTAAAGCTACAAGCCTCTGAAATCCATCGGCTGCTTTACAACAGTAAAGTGATGCTTAAATCATAGTTAGGAGTTTACTGGTGTCTTTCTGGTCAGACACTGGACACCGAAATACTGTCTCCCCTCAGTCACTTTCTTCATGTGTTTAATGAATATGAAATACTGTCTCCCCTCAGTCACTTTCTGGTCAGACACTGGACACCGAAATACCGTCTCCCCTCAGTCACTTTCTTCATGTGTTTAATGAATATTAAATACCGTCTCCCCTCAGTCACTTTCCTCATGTGTTTAATGAATATGAAATACTGTCTCCCCTCAGTCACTTTCCTCATGTGTTTAATGAATATGAAATACTGTCTCCCCTCAGTCACTTTCTTCATGTGTTTAATGAATATGAAATACTGTCTCCCCTCAGTCACTTTCTTCATGTGTTTAATGAATATGAAATACTGTCTCCCCTCAGTCACTTTCCTCATGTGTTTAATGAATATGAAATACTGTCTCCCCTCAGTCACTTTCTTCATGTGTTTAATGAATATGAAATACTGTCTCCCCTCAGTCACTTTCTTCATGTGTTTAATGAATATGCAATACTGTCTCCCCTCAGTCACTTTCCTCATGTGTTTACATACATAATGCATATTAAATACTGTCTCCCCTCAGTCACTTTCCTCATTTGTTTAATGAATATGAAATACTGTCTCCCCTCAGTCACTTTCCTCATGTGTTTAATGAATATGAAATACTGTCTCCCCTCATTCACTTTCCTCATGTGTTTAATGAATATGAAATACTGTCTCCCCTCAGTCACTTTCAGCGCAACATAAAACATGATCAGACAATGCGGAATGTTAGGAAAGTGCGCCACCTTGTGGCAAGATGTACAAAACACTGTTGTTCCATCATTGTGTGCTGCACGTCACCTTATCGCCATCTGAGAATCCCATCGTCAAATATTCGGGAAAACAGCGGCCCCTGTTGTTCCTCGAAATTTGACACGAGGCAACAGTCTGTCTTGAGAGACTATAACACACACACACACACACACACACACACACGCACACGCACACGCACACACACACACACACACACACACACACACACACACACACACACACACACACACACGCGCACACACACACACACACACACAGTTCACTGCGGGGACCAGAGAGGCTATACGTCCCCCGGAGAGGATCATGATCTCGGCCTCAACTCCACAGAGCGGCTCGGACAACCAGGCCCATAATTCATCACAGCGATATTGATTATTACAATGAATACAAACATAAACACACTATAGTTCACTTGAACAATGTTGTGGTAACTAACGGTATTACAGAGGGGTGTACATTTCAGCCTGCGGCTGAGAGGGGAAGAAAGGAAGGGAAGACAACAGCGGTACAGTAGACAGGCGCGCTGCGGGGCTGAGGGCTCTCAGAGCAGGCAGACAGGGGTGATGCTGACCGGGGGAACGTGGTGGGCAGACAGGGGTGATGCTGACCGGGGGAACGTGGTGGGCAGACAGGGGTGATGCTGACCGGGGGAACGTGGTGGGCAGACAGGGGTGATGCTGACCGGGGGAACGTGGTGGGCAGACAGGGGTGATGCTGACCGGGGGAACGTGGTGGGCAGACAGGGGTGATGCTGACCGGGGGAACTTGGTGGGCAGACAGGGGTGATGCTGACCGGGGGAACTTGGTGGGCAGACAGGGGTGATGCTGACCGGGGGAACGTGGTGGGCAGACAGGGGTGATGCTGACCGGGGGAACGTGGTGGGCAGACAGGGGTGATGCTGACCGGGGGAACGTGGTGGGCAGACAGGGGTGATGCTGACCGGGGGAACGTGGTGGGCAGACAGGGGTGATGCTGACCGGGGGAACGTGGTGGGCAGACAGGGGTGATGCTGACCGGGGGAACGTGGTGGGCAGACAGGGGTGATGCTGACCGTCACAAATGCTGTCACGTGAGCTAGAGCAGTGGTTCCCAAAGTGGGGCCCGGGGACCCCCAGGGGTCCTTGAGGCAGTTCCAGGGGGCCCCCAGCTAAATGATAGTTTGGAACCAAATGGACCCTTATGGGTCTGTAACTCTGAGAGTGTATACAAATGGAACCAAATGGACCCTTATGGGTCTGTAACTCAGAGAGTGTACAAATGGAACCAAATGGACCCTTATGGGTCTGTAACTCAGAGAGTGTACAAATGGAACCAAATGGACCCTTATGGGTCTGTAACTCAGAGTGTACAAATGGACCCTAACGGGTCAGTTAAATTAACATATTTGCAATATAAATTGGGGGTCCAAGAGATAGAAATGCCATTAAATGGGGGTCCGTAGACTAATGCATGTCAAACTGGGGAGTATGTATGTATTAAATATAGTATAGCATATAATAACATAAAATAAAATGCATAGTCACGATTCACCGATCCAGGATGACTTGATTCTACGCTTAAAATAATTGATATAAATATTTTTTGAAAATCTCATGGGGAAAAAAGATGAATGGCCTATTTTTAAGTGGAACCACCACAAAATGGCCTAGTGTATTTAACTTTCTGTTTTAGGAACTGAGGGACAGGGCGGAGGGGATGGGCCAATAGGACAGGGAGGAGGGGATGGGCCAATAGGACAGGGAGGAGGGGATGGGCCAATAGGACAGGGAGGAGGGGATGGGCCAATAGGACAGGGAGGAGGGGATGGGCCAATAGGACAGGGCGGAGGGGATGGGCCAATAGGACAGGGAGGAGGGGATGGGCCAATAGGAACTGAGGGACAGGGCGGAGGGGATGGGCCAATAGGAACTGAGGGACAGGGAGGAGGGGATGGGCCAATAGGAACTGAGGGACAGGGTGGAGGGCATGGGCCAATAGGAACTGAGGGACAGGGAGGAGGGGATGGGCCAATAGGAACTGAGGGACAGGGAGGAGGGGATGGGCCAATAGGAAAGGTGTAGCCTAGTAGTTAGTCAATATTCTGACCTTTTCACCATTTGATTCTATAACATCTTTTTCCCTTTTTACCTCCTCTATGATGATTTTCGACTGTATAGTTGTGTATATTCGTACGTCTCTAAATGTTTTGATGAATTGAAAACGGTGGGCCCTAGTGTAAACAAGTGTTTTGATGGTGTCCTCCACTCACTCACAGTTAAGTCTTTGTATTGAGTTGTGCTTGAAATGTACTATAATTATTCTGCAAACTGTTAATCAATACACATTCAAATTGATTGGGGGGGGGGGGGGGGGGGGACACATTAATAAAAATGAGTACTGAAAACGAGAACACATTCAGTATGAGACCCAGGCCACACGTGGCATGTGTTAGTCCGTAGTTTTCAATAAAGAAGTGGTTTATAATGTCAGAGAGGCATACGGGGTGCTTGTGCAATGGGTTAGTCCGTAGTTCTCAATAAAGCAGTGGTTTAATCCAGTTTGTGGCCAAACACCATTTCCCTCCCCTCGTTTACTTCCCGTTTACATTGAGCGTAATTCCGTCTTTCACCGGATGCGCACCCTCCCTCACTACGGCCGTTGGGGAAGTTCCGACAGAAATCGGCCACAGACTGGATTTCTTTATTGAAAACTACTAATATTTCTACATTGTACAAGCAAAACATGTCAAAATCCATCAACTACATCTACGATTTAAAAAAAAAACAAAAAAAAACAATCTAAATCTTAGGCTACCGTTAGCTATAGTAGCATACGCCCAGGACTACAACACAGTGAGTCGAGTGTACGAAGTTGTATAAAGTATCGTTACCTCTCACAGGTGATGTGTAGTAACCGCTGGGTCTGCTCCACAGCATCACCAACATGTAGAAATACATCCTCATCGTCCAACAGCAACCAACCGTCTCTAGTGTGACCGAGAGAGAGAGAGAGAGACGCCATCACTACACTCCCGACGGCCCAAAAAACCAAGGAAGAAATAATATAGGGACTTTAAGCAACGACTGTTTTCAGGACGGCTCCGCTACGCGGAAGTACGGCGCCTATCTATGACTATGACGCCCACGCCGTAGCTGTCAACATCGCGCAAACAGCCTCCGGCGACGGCGACATTGGTTGCCATGGTGACGCGTCCATGCAGCATGTGTCAAACACACATTATTATTATTATTATTATTATTATTAAAACACCCCGTCGCGCGTCAGCCATATTGCTTAATTCTTACATGCGCTGGACATGATCAGCAGTGGAAAGAGGAATATTTACCCAGATACCCTGGGTAAATGTAGTAATCATTTCATTTCATTTCATCGTTTCATTTCAGGTGCTGCACGGAGCAATCTGTGTTATTCTAAAACCGTTTTAATAAACATGGTTAATGTGACATGTCTTCATTCAGAGCATGCCAGCACACCACACAGCATAAGAGAGGTGATGGAGCAATCGGTGTAAATGTATGACAGCTATCATTTCAATAAACATGGTTATGACATGGCGTTGTAGACACTACGTGTAGGTGTAGGTTCTGCCTTAGTAGAAAGGGCTGCGACGGAGAGCAGGTTTATGTATCGATGCACTGATCCATTTCCGACTGCCGTATAGGCGTCGTTGCTTAAAGTCGCTCATCCACTCACTGACCCCCAGTAAAACACTGAGGAAGGAATGTCCCCACACACACACACACACACGCACGCACGCACACGCGCGCGCACACACACACACACACACACACACACACACACACACACACACACACACACACACACACACACACACACACACACACACACACACACACCACACACACACACACACACAGGGACGGCAGGTTCCTATAACGGCAGTGGGTGCCCCCCGCCCCGCCCTCCCTGCCCCCCGGCCGCAGCTTGGGATATTTTTTTTTTGTTGGTACTTTATAATTTACAGTTTGGCTAATAAATACAGTGGTGCGCGCTTTCAGTTCACAACAATTAACGAACACATTAAATTGTTTCAGCATCTTGTTTCAACATTTCAGCATGATCAACAGTAAATACCTTTAGCTAGGTGGGACGACGACGCAGATTTATTTATTATTTCCCCCAGATGGTCTAACAATGTCATGATTTGACCAATTTATTACCAATCTCGTACACCATTGCTCACGAAAGCAAGATCCTTGACCCAATTACATCCACTGCATCTTACCTTTTAATTAAAGTAAAAGTAGTCTGAGGAAAAGGAACAGTTCTGTTCCCCGGACATTGTTTTGGGATATTTTGGCTGAGATGGCTCTGTTTGTCAAGTCTCAAGTCATGGCTCTTTACAGACGGGCCGACGGTACACAGACAGCAGCCTCTCCGCTGACTGTGTTAGTGTTGTGTTGCTGCAGGAGACGGAGTGTGAATGAACCGTGCGGTCACTGGAACAAAGCCACCGTATTAGCATTTGAATACCTGTTCTGTGAACACCGTAAAGGTGTGTGCCTACGTGACAAAATGACCAGGGGGAGGGGATCTTCACCCTTAATCTCAGTGGGTGCTATTTGGCTTATTATTTTTTCAGTGGGCGCCCAAGCCCTAAGGGACTCCCAAAGTTGACGCCGCTGCACACACACACACACACACACACACACACACACACACACACACACACACACACACACACACACACACACACACACACACACACACACACACACACACACACACACACACACACACACACACACACACACAGTGACCACTCCTTAGCCCAGGGGCCAGAGAGGAAGACAGAGTTAAGTTAGTTGTGACTAAACTCTGTTCACTTCTTGGGGCTTCAGTCCAATGGAGGCTCTTGACAATGTAATGTCCTGGAGCAGAAGCAATGCACTGGACTCAGGGCAACAGCCTTGATTGATTGAAATATTTATTAACAGTTTGCAGAATTACAGTACATTTCAATTAGAGACTCAATGAAAACAGAGAGTGTCACAATCCAGAACAATGGCCTGTGTTCTCCTTTTCTGCTTAGGGTTCTCAACCCGTGGGTCGCGACCCCTCAGGGCGTCGCAAATTTATTTTGGGGGGTCCCCAATTTTTTTCCCCAAAAAAATAAATATATATATATATATAAATATATCAACAAGAATGGCTGGAAAGTGGAAATGAAGAGTTTACATATAGTACACATAGTACATGCATACACCTTCCCTATTTATTGATGGTGTATTGTCTCTATTATTAAGGTTATTGTAGCAGTCAATTTATATTGGGGGTCGGGAGGGGGCGGGGCGGGGGTCCCGAGACACTGCCAAAGCATTTCCGGGGGTCCCCGGCCAAAAACGTTGAGAACCCCTGGCTTAAAGGACCACTTCACCTCTTTTCAACCTATAGGTCGAAGTCAAAGTCACATAAAAGTCTCATAGGAGGGCTGTGGGCAGTTCAGAAACCCGTCCACCAGTGACATCATCGTTGGGCAGATTTTTTTTTAAACAAGATGTTTTTACAAAAATGCTGAGATTTGTATTATCGTGAGAACGATGGCTTCCATTTTTTATTAGCTATGGATTCCCCATCGATGATGTCACTGGTGGACGGGTTTCTGAACTGCTCACAGCCCTCCTATGAGACACAGACAGAGTAGAAAAAAATGGTGGCATTTTATCATGATTATTAGTGAGGACCAATTATATGAAGATAGGTTGAAAAGTGGTGAAGTGGTTCTTTAAGGATGCACGGCCTACACAATTAAGGACCACTAGAGGTCACTATTTATTTGCGTTCTAGGAGAAGCCTATAATAGAAAATGCATGTACCTCTACCAACTGAAATCCCTCTTCCTTTCTTGTCGTTGTGATGGTGTGTAGAAGGAGACCCCTGTACCTTACCAACCCCAGTTATCTGGGACAGCGGACGTTACTGGTGTGAGTCCACATCAGGAGAACACAGCCGCTCCGTCAGCCTGACCATCTCTGGTACAACCATTAGAATTACATCATCTCTGCGTGCGTGCGTGTGTGCGTGTGTGTACGGTCGTAATGCACGTAACTCGAGAACCGTTTGCCCCACCGACTTCATATTCGACACACACGTTCCACACCCCCGCATGGAGTGCATTGCCCGGACTCGAGTCGGTCGGACCCACGGTTCTCCAGAACCACCACAAAAGGCTCTGCCCAGGCTCTGCCAGTGCGGGCCTAATCAGCCCCTAATCAGTCCCCTCACCTGGGCAATTTCCAGCCTCTGCCTCAGCCAATTGATTGCCATGGCAACCCCACACCTGACAATTGATTAGCCTACTTAACCACAGTCAGTCAGTTTGCCCTTTTCACACACAGGCAGATCTCCATGTGGGACACAGACAGACAGTTAAAACGGGTGCTGTGACAAGTTGACAACGGGCATTATTAGGTTCCCAAGCTGCATCGTTCTCAAGTAGGCCGGTGGCTGACGGGGGGCGTACAGGTCTAGTCATTATAGACCTGTACGGTCTGGATGTTTATAACTCCACATGTCTCTTCAATAGATGTTTATAACTCCACATGTCTGTTCAATAGATGTTCAATAGATGTTTATAACTCCACATGTCTGTTCAATAGATGTTTATAACTCCACATGTCTGTTCAATAGATGTTCAATAGATGTTTATAACTCCACATGTCTGTTCAATAGATGTTCAATAGATGTTTATAACTCCACATGTCTGTTCAATAGATGTTTATAACTCCACATGTCTCTTCTGTAGATGGAGATGTCATCCTACAGTGTCCTGTGCTTCCTGTGCCAGAGGGAAGTGACATCACACCCCGCTGCCTGTCCAAAGACAAGACGAGTGGCCAGC
This sequence comes from Electrona antarctica, assembly GCF_951216825.1. NCBI lineage: Eukaryota > Metazoa > Chordata > Actinopteri > Myctophiformes > Myctophidae > Electrona > Electrona antarctica. Next base: position 52,505 of record NW_027638649.1, read on the forward strand.
TGACCTCCGACCTGCCGGCCGACTTCTATCACAACGGAACCTTCCTCAGCCGGGGGACGACCATCCGCAGCGTGACCATGGCCAAGGGTGACCAAGGGTTCTACAAGTGTTCCATCTCTGGCCTCGGAGAGTCCCCAGCGAGCTGGATGGAGGTGACAAGTGAGTCGTCGTCACACTAGTTGTTGTTTCCGTCGACTGAAACTGAGACGAAAGAAAAATGTTCGTCGACTTTTACCTTTTTTCACTGCATGGCGAAAACTAAATGGAAACTAAATTAAAACTATAAGCTATGACTAAAACTAAGACTAAATGTATTGACAATTTATTCGACAAATAAAAACTAGACTAGACTAAAATGTTAGGAAGGGACTAATGGACAAGAGTATAAGACACTCATTTTACACTTGGTTTCATGCTGAAAATAGCAGATCTGCAAGCTCACAACGCGCCGCGCTGAGACGCGTTGTGAGCTTGTAGATCTGCTATTTTCAGCAAGTGTGAAATCAGTCATTGCGACTGCATCAAGGCCCGCCAAAATATGTTTTAGTCGACTAAATCAACCGTAGATTTAGTCGACTCAAATCTCATGATGTTTAGTCGACTAAAACTAGACTAACACTAAAACATTCCAGGTGAGTAAAATGTGACTAAAATTAAATTAATTTTCAGTCCAAAGACTATATGACTAAACTAAAATAGAAATTTGCTGCCAAAAAACGACACTGTTGTCAGATGATTCTCGACCGTCCTCACCGCGAGAAGACCATCCAGTGTTTGGACCGTCCTCACCGCGAGAAGACCATCCAGTGTTTGGACCGTCCTCACCGCGAGAAGACCATCCAGTGTTTGGACCGTCCTCACCGCGAGAAGACCATCCAGTGTTTGGACCGTCCTCACCGCGAGAAGACCATCCAGTGTTTGGACCGTCCTCACCGCGAGAAGACCATCCAGTGTTCGGATACTAAAGCTTCGGTTTGTCTTTCACAGATTCCTCCTCTTCCTCCTCCTCCTCCGACCCAGCAGAACCTCTCATGACTCTGACCCAGCTGATCATCAAGATACTGGTGTTCACTCCCTACGTCATCTCTACCTTCCTCTACTTCTCTATCCAGAAGGACAGAGCCAGAGCCAGAGGTGAGAACACACTTCTCTATGTAGTTCTAGTTCTATCCTGAAGGACAGAGCCAGAGGTGAGAACACACTTCTCTATGTAGTTCTAGTTCTATCCTGAAGGACAGAGCCAGAGCCAGAGGTGAGAACACACTTCTCTATGTAGCTCTAGTTCTATCCTGAAGGACAGAAGTGACCACATTTGAATGAGGGACTGTCATTGGATCTTTTTTAATTTTAGTTTTTTCATGTGAAAGCAGGGAATCACAGCTTCAAATTGGCATATTGGTTGTTTGGTTTGACCCTCCATTTTCTTTTTCTTTCTCGTCTTTTGTTCTTGTACTGCAAAACGTGGCTTTGGAAAAAAACGTTTTAATAAAGTGTCTGTCTGTCTGTCTGTCTGTCTGTCTGTCTGTCTGTCTGTCTGTCTGTCTGTCTGTCTGTCTGTCTGTCTGTCTGTCTGTCTGTCTGTCTGTCTGTCTGTCTCTCTGTCTCTCTCTCCCTCTCTCTCTCTCAGCTGCAGCAGCAGCAGCCAATGGCAGGAGGAGAAGACGAGTCAATGATGTCATCATGGAGGTGGCTGTGTAGCCAATCAGAAGTGTTGAAGGTGACAGTTCACCATACAACTTCCTGTCACAGTCACACATTGATGCAGCCCCCCCCCCTCTCTCTTCCCCCTAGCTCCCCCCTCCCCTCTCTCTGTCTCTCCCCCCCCCTCTCTCTCTGTCTCTCCCCCCACTCTCTCTCTCTCTTCCCCCTAGCTCCCCCCTCCCCTCTCTCTGTCTCTCCCCCCCCCTCTCTCTCTCTGTCTCTCCCCCCCTCTCTCTCTCTCTTCCCCCTAGCTCCCCCCTCCCCTCCCCCTCTCTCTCTCTCTCTCTCTCTCTCTGTCTCCCCCCCCCCCCCTCTCTCTCTCTCTCCCCCCCTCACTTCCTCTCTCCCCCCCCTCACTTCATCTCTCTCTCTCTGTGTCTCCCCCCCCTCTCTCTCTCTCTCCCCCCCCTCACTTCCTCTCCCCCCCCCCCCCCCCTCACTTCCTCTCTCTCTCTCTCTCTCTCTCTCTCTCTCTCTCACGTTAATTATGAATTGAGTGCAGGGCAAAACCATACCTATAATTAAAATAAAAAATCTATTCACCGTACAGGCCTACTGTAGCTGGACATTACTCACCGTACAGGCCTACTGTAGCTGGACATTACTCACCGTACAGGCCTACTGTAGCTGGACATTACTCACTGTACAGGCCTACTGTAGCTGGACATTACTCACCGTACAGGCCTACTGTAGCTGGACATTACTCACCGTACAGGCCTACTGTAGCTGGACATTACTCACTGTACAGGCCTACTGTAGCTGGACATTACTCACCGTACAGGCCTACTGTAGCTGGACATTACTCACTGTACAGGCCTACTGTAGCTGGACATTACATTTATATCTATTCACCGTACAGGCCTACTGTAGCTGGACATTACTCACCGTACAGGCCTACTGTAGCTGGACATTACTCACCGTACAGGCCTACTGTAGCTGGACATTACTCACTGTACAGGCCTACTGTAGCTGGACATTACTCACCGTACAGGCCTACTGTAGCTGGACATTACTCACTGTACAGACCTACTGTAGCTGGACATTACTCACCGTACAGGCCTACTGTAGCTGGACATTACATTTATATCTATTCACCGTACAGGCCTACTGTAGCTGGACATTACTCACCGTACAGGCCTACTGTAGCTGGACATTACTCACCGTACAGGCCTACTGTAGCTGGACATTACTCACTGTACAGGCCTACTGTAGCTGGACATTACTCACCGTACAGGCCTACTGTAGCTGGACATTACTCACCGTACAGGCCTACTGTAGCTGGACATTACTCACCGTACAGGCCTACTGTAGCTGGACATTACTCACCGTACAGGCCTACTGTAGCTGGACATTACTCACTGTACAGGCCTACTGTAGCTGGACATTACATTTATATATATTCACCGTACAGGCCTACTGTACACTTTTTACAGTTTACATGAACAATTACAATAAACCGACATGACGGTTTGCAAACAATGATCAATTGAATACCAAACTGACACTCCAGATCCTTACGAGGCAGATTACATAATATATAATATAACGTACAATACCATAAAATAAAACCCACCATTAGGCCTGTAACAGGAGACACATGGACCTACTTGAAGAGCTGGGATTGTCTTCTACTCCAGGCTCTAGAAACAAACTGGGCTGTCCTAAATACTTCATAATTAAATAACCAGTCTAACTTCTGTCCATCATCTTCCCAGAATAGATCAGGATTTCTTTGTTGAATCAAACAGTGGAACCCTCAAATCATCATACAGGGTCCAATAAAACAAAAATGAAATAAATTTTCCACATCATTTTGGTCACATACAATGCATAATCTATTCTCTTCTGGGACCGCTGAAAAACGCCCTACCTCAATCGCTAGAGGCAGGATACCAGTTCTCAGCACACAATGACCGCTGGTTTCTGGTCAGAAAGGATTTGACATATAGTTCAGTACCAAAACACTGCTTCATCTGGACATATGATCTGCCTCTCTAAAAATAGAAAAAACGTCCTTCATCCAGGGGCCATTGTGTGCCTTATCCCAATTGAATACCTTTTTTGTTAACCTATACCGAACATTACATTTATATCTATTCTATCACGTACAGGCCTACTGTAGGTGAACATTACATTTATATCTATTCTATCACGTACAGGCCTACTGTAGGTGAACATTACATTTATATCTATTCTATCACGTACAGGCCTACTGTAGGTGAACATTACATTTAAATCTATTCTATCACGTACAGGCCTACTGTAGGTGAACATTACATTTATATCTATTCTATCACGTAAAGGCCTACTGTAGGTGAACATTACATTTATATCTATTCTATCACGTACAGGCCTACTGTAGGTGAACATTACATTTATATCTATGCTATCACGTACAGGCCTACTGTAGGTGAACATTACATTTATATCTATTCTATCACGTACAGGCCTACTGTAGGTGAACATTACATTTATATCTATTCTATCACGTACAGGCCTACTGTAGGTGAACATTACATTTATATCTATTCTATCACGTACAGGCCTACTGTAGTTGAACATTACATTTATATCTATTCTATCACGTACAGGCCTACTGTAGGTGAACATTACATTTATATCTATTCTATCACGTACAGGCCTACTGTAGGTGAACATTACAAAATGTGTGATGCATATGAAAGAGCTCCCCTCATCCTAAGGGCCGATTCATACTCCTATTTTACCGCCGTTACGGCGCTGTAGTGCCGAAATGATTTTGGCTCGTCAGAACTTTTCAGTAGCACCGAAGAGCCAACTTTAGGACGGTACCCCCCCCCCCCCCCCCCCCCCCCCCCCCCGAACCTCAAATGACGTCACATTGTAGGCTCTACAGCGCCGAACCGACTTGTATTCGGCTCTAAAATAGGAGTATGAATCGGCCCTTAGGATAAGCTATTTAATGCTATTTAATATAAACTATTTAATGTGTGGTTTTGCTCCGTTCTCATTGAAAAGCATCGTTTTTTTTCCATTTGATTTTATTAGATAAGTTAAGGTTGTTCATGTTTATATACTTTGTTTTTGTTTATTGATTTGTCTGTTAGCCCACCCTGGGTGGTGTGTGTGTGTGCAACACATTGTGTGCACGCGTGTGTGTGTGTGCGTGCGTGCGTAGGTTGCGTGCGTGCGTGCGTAGGTTGCGTGCGTGCGTGCGTAGGTTGCGTGCGTGCGTGCGTAGGTTGCGTGCGTGCGTGCGTAGGTTGCGTGCGTGCGTGCGTAGGTTGCGTGCGTGCGTGCGTAGGTTGCGTGCGTGCGTGCGTGCGTGCTTGCGTTAAACTGTAAAGGCAATTTTTTGTTTTACTTTCCATTTTCCTGTAATTTCCGTTCATCATATATTCATCATATATTCATCATAACCTTTTGTAATTGTTAAGATTATAATAAAGATTATGATTTGCATTTGAAAGCTTCCTGCTTCCATCTATGAAATGGTACAAGAAAGGACCTGAAATGGTACAAGAAAGCTTTTAGACTCTTGGCTAAGGTTTGACAAACATCAAAAGGTTCAGTAAAACTGTATTAGGGCCAACGTCCAAACCTTTACTGTTTAACGTTCAGTAAAACAGCTCTAACATTTATCAATACAGAATGCAACCATTTTTATCATCTTTAAGTTTAATATAACATAATAAGCTCATAATATCACAGCATCCCCTTTAAACTAGTGGTTCCCAAACCTATTCATGTCAAGGACCCCCATTTGAAAAGCTATGCCAGGGACCCCCATATTGACCCCCATTTGAAAAGCTATGCCAGGGACCCCCATATTGACCCCCATTTGAAAAGCTATGCCAGGGACCCCCATATTGACCCCCATTTGAAAAGCTATGCCGGGGACCCCCATATTGACCCCCATTTGAAAAGCTATGCCAGGGACCCCCATATTGACCCCCATTTGAAAAGCTATGCCAGGGACCCCCATATTGACCCCCATTTGAAAAGCTATGCCAGGGACCCCCATATTGACCCCCATTTGAAAAGCTATGCCAGGGACCCCCATATTGACCCCCATTTGAAAAGCTATGCCAGGGACCCCCATATTGACCCCCATTTGAAAAGCTATGCCAGGGACCCCCATATTGACCCCCATTTGAAAAGCTATGCCGGGGACCCCCATATTGACCCCCATTTGAAAAGCTATGCCGGGGACCCCCATATTGACCCCCATTTGAAAAGCTATGCCAGGGACCCCCATGAGAGAATACTAGCAGTGATTAGCAGTGATTCTCAACCTGTTTAATTCCAAGGACCCCCAGTTTGACATGCATCAGTCTACGGACCCCCTTTTAATGGCATTTCTATCTCTGATTTTACCATTTATATTGTAAAATCTATGTTAATTTAACTCTGAAATGGTTCCATTTGTACATTGTCAGAGTTACAGACCCGTAAGGGTCCATTTGGTGCCAAACTATCATTTAGCTGGGGACCCCCCAGAACTCCCTCGAGGACCCCTGGGGGTCCCCGGACCCCACTTTGGGAACCACTGATTTAAACCACTAGCATCACTTTGCAATAATGTATCAAAGTTCTGTTTCATCGTTGAATTATATTATCTTCATTAATTACTCCACACTTCCAGGTAAACGTCTAATTATATTATCTATATTATCACAAGCACTGCTACAATACCACCTGACGGACACTATAGGAAGTAGGAACCTGTAACTAAACATATTATCACTTTTTACTTTGCACTAACTCCTTTAATTAATATTAAACTAAACATATTGTCACTTTTTACTTTGCACCAAACTCCTTTAATTAATATTAAACTAAACATATTGTCACTTTTTACTTTGCACCAAACTCCTTTAATTAATATTACACTAAACATACTAAGACTTTTAACTTTGCAACGAACTCCATTTATTAATTAAAGCTACAAGCCTCTGAAATCCATCGGCTGCTTTACAACAGTAAAGTGATGCTTAAATCATAGTTAGGAGTTTACTGGTGTCTTTCTGGTCAGACACTGGACACCGAAATACTGTCTCCCCTCAGTCACTTTCTGGTCAGACACTGGACACCGAAATACTGTCTCCCCTCAGTCACTTTCTGGTCAGACACTGGACACCGAAATACTGTCTCCCCTCAGTCACTTTCTGGTCAGACACTGGACACCGAAATACTGTCTCTCCTCAGTCACTTTCTGGTCAGACACTGGACACCGAAATACCGTCTCCCCTCAGTCACTTTCTTCATGTGTTTAATGAATATTAAATACTGTCTCCCCTCAGTCACTTTCCTCATGTGTTTACATACATAATGCATATTAAATACCGTCTCCCCTCAGTCACTTTCCTCATGTGTTTAATGAATATGAAATACTGTCTCCCCTCAGTCACTTTCTGGTCAGACACTGGACACCGAAATACTGTCTCCCCTCAGTCACTTTCTGGTCAGACACTGGACACCGAAATACTGTCTCCCCTCAGTCACTTTCCTCATGTGTTTAATGAATATGAAATACTGTCTCCCCTCAGTCACTTTCCTCATGTGTTTAATGAATATGAAATACTGTCTCCCCTCAGTCACTTTCTGGTCAGACACTGGACACCGAAATACTGTCTCCCCTCAGTCACTTTCCTCATGTGTTTAATGAATATTAAATACCGTCTCCCCTCAGTCACTTTCCTCATGTGTTTAATGAATATGAAATACTGTCTCCCCTCAGTCACTTTCTTCATGTGTTTAATGAATATGAAATACCGTCTCCCCTCAGTCACTTTCTGGTCAGACACTGGACACCGAAATACTGTCTCCCCTCAGTCACTTTCTTCATGTGTTTAATGAATATTAAATACTGTCTCCCCTCAGTCACTTTCCTCATGTGTTTAATGAATATGAAATACCGTCTCCCCTCAGTCACTTTCCTCATGTGTTTAATGAATATGAAATACTGTCTCCCCTCAGTCACTTTCTGGTCAGACACTGGACACCGAAATACTGTCTCCCCTCAGTCACTTTCTGGTCAGACACTGGACACCGAAATACTGTCTCCCCTCAGTCACTTTCTTCATGTGTTTAATGAATATTAAATACCGTCTCCCCTCAGTCACTTTCTTCATGTGTTTAATGAATATTAAATACCGTCTCCCCTCAGTCACTTTCCTCATGTGTTTAATGAATATGAAATACTGTCTCCCCTCAGTCACTTTCTTCATGTGTTTAATGAATATTAAATACCGTCTCCCCTCAAGTCACTTTCCTCATGTGTTTAATGAATATGAAATACTGTCTCCCCTCAGTCACTTTCTTCATGTGTTTAATGAATATTAAATACCGTCTCCCCTCAGTCACTTTCCTCATGTGTTTAATGAATATGAAATACTGTCTCCCCTCAGTCACTTTCTGGTCAGACACTGGACACCGAAATACTGTCTCCCCTCAGTCACTTTCCTCATGTGTTTAATGAATATGAAATACTGTCTCCCCTCAGTCACTTTCTTCATGTGTTTAATGAATATGAAATACCGTCTCCCCTCAGTCACTTTCCTCATGTGTTTAATGAATATGAAATACTGTCTCCCCTCAGTCACTTTCCTCATGTGTTTAATGAATATGAAATACTGTCTCCCCTCAGTCACTTTCTTCATGTGTTTAATGAATATGAAATACCGTCTCCCCTCAGTCACTTTCTGGTCAGACACTGGACACCGAAATACTGTCTCCCCTCAGTCACTTTCTGGTCAGACACTGGACACCGAAATACTGTCTCCCCTCAGTCACTTTCTTCATGTGTTTAATGAATATTAAATACCGTCTCCCCTCAGTCACTTTCTTCATGTGTTTAATGAATATTAAATACCGTCTCCCCTCAGTCACTTTCCTCATGTGTTTAATGAATATGAAATACTGTCTCCCCTCAGTCACTTTCTTCATGTGTTTAATGAATATTAAATACCGTCTCCCCTCAAGTCACTTTCCTCATGTGTTTAATGAATATGAAATACTGTCTCCCCTCAGTCACTTTCTTCATGTGTTTAATGAATATTAAATACCGTCTCCCCTCAGTCACTTTCCTCATGTGTTTAATGAATATGAAATACTGTCTCCCCTCAGTCACTTTCCTCATGTGTTTAATGAATATGAAATACCGTCTCCCCTCAGTCACTTTCCTCATGTGTTTAATGAATATGAAATACCGTCTCCCCTCAGTCACTTTCCTCATTTGTTTAATGAATATGAAATACTGTCTCCCCTCATTCACTTTCTTCATGTGTTTAATGAATATGAAATACTGTCTCCCCTCAGTCACTTTCCTCATGTGTTTACATACATAATGCACATGAAATACTGTCTCCCCTCAGTCACTTTCCTCATGTGTTTAATGAATATGAAATACTGTCTCCCCTCAGTCACTTTCCTCATGTGTTTAATGAATATGAAATACTGTCTCCCCTCATTCACTTTCCTCATGTGTTTAATGAATATGAAATACTGTCTCCCCTCAGTCACTTTCCTCATGTGTTTACATACATAATGCATATTAAATACTGTCTCCCCTCAGTCACTTTCCTCATGTGTTTAATGAATATGAAATACTGTCTCCCCTCAGTCACTTTCCTCATGTGTTTACATACATAATGCATATTAAATACTGTCTCCCCTCAGTCACTTTCTTCATGTGTTTAATGAATATGAAATACTGTCTCCCCTCAGTCACTTTCAGCGCAACATAAAACATGATCAGACAATGCGGAATGTTAGGAAAGTGCGCCACCTTGTGGCAAGATGTACAAAACACTGTTCCGTTCCATCATTGTGTGCTGCACGTCACCTTATCGCCATCTGAGAATCCCATCGTCAAATATTCGGGAAAACAGCGGCCCCTGTTGTTCCTCGAAATTTGACACGAGGCAACAGTCTGTCTTGAGAGACTATACCTTGCGCGCGCGCACACACACACACACACACACACACACACACACACACACGGCAGGTTCCTATAACGGCAGTGGGTGCTAGGTGGGACGACGACGCAGATTTATTTATTTATTTCCCCCAGATGGTCTAACAATGTCATGATTTGACCAATTTATTACCAATCTCGTACACCATTGCTCACGAAAACAAGATCCTTGACCCAATTACAGCCACTGCATCTTACCTTTTAATTAAAGTAAAAGTAGTCTGAGGAAAAGGAACAGTTCTGTTCCCCGGACATTGTTTGGGGATATTTTGGCTGAGATGGCTCTGTTTGTCAAGTCTCAAGTCAGTGTGGAGATTGGCCGGCGGTGTTGCTGCCCTGCCCTCCCCTCACCTCCCCTCCAGACTCATGGCTCTTTACAGACGGGCCGACGGTACACAGACAGCAGCCTCTCCGCTGACTGTGTTAGTGTTGTGTTGCTGCAGGAGACGGAGTGTGAATGAACCGTGCGGTCACTGGAACAAAGCCACCGTATTAGCATTTGTGTGTGTGTGTGTGTGACACACACACGCACACGCGCGCGCGCGCACACACACACACACACACGCACACGCACACACAGAAAGGATAATTATTGCAACACAGTTTACTTTGGGAAACAACTGAAATCAACAATCAATAATCACCACTCAACCCCCAGTCCAACCTCCCTCAACCTCCCTCCCAACCCATATGGCGATAGATTGATTGAAATATGTATTAACAGTTTGCAGAATTACAGTACATTTCAAGCACAAACTCAATACAAAGACTGATAACTGTGAGTGGACGACCCAATTAAGCATTACACTTGTTTACAAGAGGGGTTGTTCAATTCATCAAAACATTTAGAGACATATAAATAGACACTTCTACTGTAGCCTATAGTCAAAGAACAGAACAGGAATTCATCATAAGCTCGCCCAAAGTATTGTATGAATAGCATTCGCGTCGTTCCTCTTCTCACCGTGCACGCGCCCTATAGTCCTATTTTGGGCGGGAACCCCTTTTGGTGTTAGCATTATGTAATGTTATGCTTTAGCTATTGAAAAATAGCAGATCTACAAGCTCATAGCGTGCCACCGAGTGGCGCGCTACGAGCTTGTAGGTCTGCTATTTTGGGGGCCTCTGTCTGTCTGTCTGTCTGACAATCTGTCTTGTCTGTCTGCCTGTCTGTCTGTCTAAAATAGCAGACCTAAATAGCAGACCTACGAGCTTGTAGGTCTGCTATTTTTGGGGGCCACTGTGTCTGTCTGTCTGTCTGTCTAACAATCTGTCTTTGTCTGTCTGTCTGTCTAAAATAGCAGACCTACAAGCTCGTAGCGCGGCACCGAGTGGCGCGCTACGAGCTTGTAGATCTGCTATTTAAAACCTTTGCTTCTGTAGAACACCACAACGGTAAGGCCTTCCGGTCTGATTTTCGGATATGTTATAGAGCTCCCCGAGACGCACGCGTGGAACTGTAGTACGTCCTCGGGCGACTTTTCTAGTTGGCATGGCGCGCGCGAACGTTCCACTACACCGAGTGGCGCGCTACGAGCTTGTAGATCTGCTATTTAAAACCTTTGCTTCTGTAGAACGCCACAACGGTAAGGCCTTCCGGTCTGATTTTCGGATATGTTATAGAGCCCAGCAACACCGGCCGACACCTCCAAGGCTTCCTGGGTGATGGCGAGGAGGAGGGCTGCCACGTCACCTCACAGTCCAACTGTCTGTATGTACGCCTCTGCTGTGCCTGAGGGAGGCACGCGCGCACGCGCACACACACTCACCTGCCCAGGCCATTGATGCCAGACGACCCTCGGGCCAGGCACTGCAGCCTCAGCCTCTCCACGGGATCTGAACTCACACACAGACGTCTCTTGGCGTCCAGCGCCATCTCTCGGTCGTGCCTCGACGTCCTGGCCATGGCTGAACACACAGAGCACATTAATATAATGTGTAACATTATAGTGGATGCAGTTAGCTTAATGCTAATTCCGATTAGCAAATGTGACCAGATGGACACTGATGATACTTTTGGAATAAGAACCAAGTTCATAGACTAAGACTACGCCACTCAATGGGTGAGAGACCCGTATTCAGTATTTACTCTTGTAACCAAAATCCCCGTGCAAAGTACTTTATAGACGGACAGAGGCTTTTCTGTGTACAATCACTAGATCAACTTTATTCACAATTTCACATAATACAGATAGCAAAACCTTCATAAATGTTGTATTTAAATTACTTGACCGGAGGGACAATATAGCACTTCTCATAAACACAGCAAACTGTTAAGATAATAAGATATAAATCACTGCAAACTGTTACGAGAATAAGATATAAATCACTGCAACCATCATGGCACTGCGGCTTATGTTGCGCACACAAAACACTTGCTGACTGTTAGTCAAAAGGTAAAAGCACACTAGAAGTGGGGAAGGGGGGTAACAACGGTCATTCAGTAAAATATACAGTACAGGGGGTTTCTTTCAATAAGGTTATATAAAATACTGGAGGCACTGAAGAGCATAAAAACAAAGTAAAACTGAGGAAAAGAGCAATGGCTGTCTGCTGACCACTCTGTGTCACCAGTTCAGCCTGCAATATACAACAGAGCAATTAGACACCGAGGACCCATCATAAGTACTCATTATAATATAAACATATACTGGCAAGCCCATCTTCCTACCTCCTAGGCCCAAGGCACTTATACCCAGCAGGCAGGATTCAGGCTAGCCAGGTCTGGATCCTTTCTGACATTGTTCTACCATGAAATACCTCCTTTTATGATGAATTCCTGTTCTGTCTATAGAAGTGTCTATTTGTACGTCTCTAAATGTTTTGATGATTTGAACATGGTGGACCCTATTGGAAACAAGTGTAATGCTTAATTGGGTCGTCCACTCACAGTTAACAGCCTTTGTATTGAGTTTGTGCTTGAAATGTACTGTAATTCTGCAAACTGTTAATAAATTCTTCAATCAATCAATCAAAACAGAAACAATATTAATTCCCCATCATAATAAATATGTGAATTAAAAGTATGACATAAGGTGGTTGCATGCCAAAGGGCTACCTTTGGCATGCCACCATAATCCACATTGAAGTGTGAGACTCATACCCGTGTTCTGTTAAATAGTATGTGTGGACACTGGGTCCAAGTGTAGTCTGCCCTGTACAGCCTAGCCCCACAACAGCACCAACAGTTTCTAGAACAGCACCAACAGTTTATACAACTCTAAATCATACTAAATGCAACAGACTACAATGTGTAAGCCTTTGTTGTAACATACCTTGGTAAATTGATTTATACGGACGCGACGGGTGCTGCTGGGCACTGACGCTAGCGGAAATAATCGTTCACTTGCGGATACAAGCACCAAAATTGGTACACATACTCCTTAGGGATTGCTCTTTTGATAAAACCATTGTGCCAAATAAAATTTCAATATGGTGGCCATTTTTCAAGATGGCCACCATTGAATATACAGTAATATTGCATTTTGCAATAAAATCCCATAGACTTGTGCTATTTGAATGATATTTGTGTCAAATCATACATTTTTCACTATGTAGAATCCAAATTTGGACCCATGGACTTACTCTCTGGCTTCCTTGTACAATATATCAGTCCCGGAATCCTAATATTCTGCTAAATTAGAGGTTTGTGTTATGTCTGACTCAGGTAAAATGGATGGTAGTGTATATCTTAATATTGTTAGAGGTTTAGTGTGACTTCAGTGTCCCAAATGTTGTCTAATAAGCCCTGCATCTTTTAGCTAGATTACATGTAGTGTACCATGTGTAATGTTCGTGTTTGTAGGTTGAAGGTAAACAACAGCGGACTGTTCAATAGGCTTTATTATAATACTGCGTGGTCATCACACCGAGTGCTGGCTGCATATACTGAGTGAGAGCATATGGCATCAAGTGCCTATATATGTATGTGTCCAACAGAGGGCGTAGTTGCACATAACATTATTCATGTCTTGAATATCACATTGCTCTTTTCTTTTTTTTCTTTTGTTTATACAATATCCAAAATATAGTGCAAGCAAATAAACATGTCAAACCTTGTCTCAAGTACTGAACATACCCTTAGAATTATACCTATTACTCATTGTATGAATATGGCAAATCTATCTTAAACAGTATTATCAAGTATTTCTAGCCTATTCACCATAAGCCTGAAAACAATACCCTTCAAACACAATACTGCAGGTGTATTTCAAAAGTGTCTTCTTATAAGAACATCAAACTTATCACCATCAATTTCAAATTTCAATAAATCAATCACATGACATTCTTTCCATTCCTTTTTCCTTTTCTTTTTTTTTTAAGTGCACAACATTTTTCTTTTCTCAAATGCACATTTACCATCAAAGGGGCATCAGTTCACACAACAGTCCATATACTATGTATAGTCCTGTAGGTAAGCGGGAGGACGTCTGTTGTGTCGTGTGGGATACCTTGGTGCGAGTGGTGGGGAATGTCTCTGTGTTGGTGGTGTGGTGTTTGTAGATGCATCACCGTATTCTCGATCATCGCCATCAGGATCCACCGGGACGTACAGTAGTTCTGGAGCTACCTTTTTGAAGAATGATGAATTCCTGACGATGGAGTGCCCTCCTCTGGAAGCTGTCACCATGGAGCCTTTGGTTGTAGTCACAGTGTATGGCTTGCTGTTGTACGGTGTGGTGAGCTTGTTTTGTTTGGGCTGACGATGAAGTACAGTGTCACCAGGAGTGAGTGTGTGTGGTTTTGCATGACGATTAGAGTCCGCATGAGATTTCATCCTGGCTTTAGCCTTGTCATCCTTCGCTCTCACTGCCGTGTCTGAACTGTTGCTTGCAGTGTGAGTGAATGATGGAATCTTTGTGAACATCTTGCGTTGGAATAACAGTTCAGCAGGTGAGCACTCTGTTGTGCTGTGAGGTGTGGATCTGTACTCACGCAGGAAGATGTTCAGGTGCTGCTTCCAGTGTATTCCTTGAGTGTTGGCAACACGAATGGCTTTGCCCAGTGTTCGCATGAATCTTTCAGCTGTAGCGTTGGCTTGGGGCCACAGTGGTGTGATCTTGCGATGATGGAATCCTAGATAAACTGCAAACTGGGAGAACTGGCCACCGTTGAACGGGGGACCATTGTCAGTTTTTAGAATCCGAGGAATCCCGAGCATGGAGAAGACTTTGTCCATGACTGGAATCACTGTGTTAGCTGAAGTTGATCTCACAATCTCGACAACTGGGTAGCGTGTGTACTCATCGACGATGACGAGCAGGTACTCTCCAGTTGGAAGTGGTCCATAGAAGTCTGCACTCACGCTATGCCATGGCATTTCTGGTAGAGCTGACATTTTTAGTGGCTCAGCGTGTGCAACTGGTGTGTTTGCTTGACATGCGAGACAGTTGTGTACTGCTGCCTCTGCTCTGCGATCAATGTCAGGAAACCATACTTTGGTCCTGAGTAGTGCTTTTGTCTTGACGATGCCCTGATGTCCTTCATGGGCTAGCTGTATCACTTTCTCCTGTAGGGCAGTGGGAATCACTATTCTTGTGCCCCGTAGTATGACATCTGAGTCATGTGAAGTTGTCAGTTCACTGCTCACTCGTTTGAACTGTTTAAGTGTGTCAGCATGACGTGACTGGTCAATTTTGTGCCATGTGTCTTGTCTGATGCATTCACTGACCTCTTGCAGGATTGAGTCTTTCAGTGTCTCCGTCTTGATCTCTGTGAGTGTCATGGCTGTGGGTGTTGCATGGCTCACAACGAAGTTCACATACTCCTCAGCCACTTTTGCTGCGCGTGTGCTTTCAATTTTATCAGAAGGGATCGGGTGACGAGACATATAGTCAGCTGGATTGTCAGCACCCTTTCTGTATTGAACCTTGAAGTTGTAGGGCTGAAGCCTCAGTCCCCATCTCTCGATCCTTGCAGGTGGTTTCGATCTGGGATTGTTCCATATGATTTCCAGTGCTTTGTGATCAGTCACCAGAGTTAAAGGATGACCATAAATGTACAAGTGGAAGTGCTCACAACTCCACACAATGGCCAGGGCTTCCTTTTCTGTCTGTGAGTATCTCCTCTCGACATCACTTAGAGACCGACTAGCATATGCAATGATGTACTTCACCCCTTTTTCATCTTTTCGGCAGAGGATTGCACCCAGTCCGACAGGGCTAGCATCCACAATCAGTTCAGTCTCTCTGCCTGGGTAGAAGTATGACATAGCAGTGTCGCTGGTTAGACTGTCCTTCAGTGCCTGTAGTGAACCTTGCTGCTCAGGACCCCATGTCCATGGTGTGTCCTTTCTGGTGAGTCTGCGTAGTGGTTCTGAGATGGAGGAGAAGTCCTTTATGAATCTGGAACAGTAGTTGGTCATGCCTAACAGACTTTTGATATCGCTTGGAGTCTGGGGGTCTGTAGCATGGTGGACTGCAGCGACCTTCTTGGGATCCGCTGAAACTCCTTCTGCAGAGAACACGAAACCAAAGAACTCGAGCCTGGATTTGTTGAACTCACATTTTTCACGATTGAGTGTGAGACCGCTTTCTTTGAGTCTCTTAACACAATAACTGCCGCCATTAATTAATCCCTCGATTGCGTATTGCCATGGTTTAATCACGCGTGACACTTACTTTGAAGAGCCAAATATCCGTAATCGCATTTTACTATGAAACCATTCCGTGTGTGTTGACGAAGCTGGTGCTCGTTCTCTCGGTCGGTGGTGGAAAAAGTGGACCGCGAGTATCACAGCGCCTGCTACAGGCCGTTGAAAACGCTTGTCTGGGACAAAGCGTCCTCTGCAATGTCGCTTCTGTGAGATAAAGCCGTCTGAAAACAGAGCCGGCAATGTTAGTGGATGCGCGCGCATTTTCAAAATGGCCGCGCCCATTGTGTCAGAAGCATAACAAAGCTAACGGACGGTAGATTTCGATACGATCGTATTAAAACATGCATTAATGAATACATCGCTGTTAAAACGGCTTTTCCGTTTGTGGCAGGCTACAAGATTCTACGTTTTAAAATTCCTATGTTCCTGGCGGGTAAACGATTAAACAGCGCTCGGAGGTTGTCGTCATGTTCAGTCTGGGAGGCACCATAGACTATGATGTCATCGCTGAGGTTCTTCACACCACAGAGACCTTGCAGTGCTTGGCATATGGCGTTCTGGAACACCTCAGCAGCAGAAGATATTCCGAAACTCAGGCGTTTGTAGCGCCTTAGTCCCAGGTGAGTTGTGAATGTGGTTATGTACCTGCTGTCTGGATGTAGCTCTAGCTGGTGGTATCCAGCTCTCAGATCCAATTTGGAGAACATAGTTGCTCCGTTTAACTCGTGCACCACGTCATCCATGGTGGGAGTGATGTGATGTTCTCTTTCTACGGCCGTGTTAGCTTGGCGCATGTCAACACAGATTCTGACCTTGTCTGGGGCTTTAGGCTTGGGAGCCGCAACAATAGGTGAGACCCATGGTGTGGGGCCAGTGACCTCCTCAATGATGTCATCAGTCTCCAATTTACGAAGCTCATCCTCAACCTTCTGGCGGATGTGGAATGGCACTCGTCGATGTGGTTGACATGTGGGTTTAACGTCGGGATTTATGTGCAGTTTTATCAGACAGTCTTTCAGCTTTCCAATTCCTTGAAACAGCTCAGGATGGCTTGCGACCAGCTCATCTGCAACTGTGGAACACTGTGGTGTGGATGATACAGTTGTGATTATTTTAATCAGACCCAGTGCTTTGGACGTCTTGTAGCTCAAAACATTAAAACAGTCACCTTTAATCACAAAGAATGTGCACTGTGCCATCTTCTGTCCTCTTTCCACGCTGCACTTGAACTCACCACTCACAGGCAATGGGACATTGGAGCGAAAGGGGTAGATCTTGGTTGTAGTAGAGCTGAGTTGCGGACGTGGCATCAGTTTGTCAAAACTTATCTCGCTGATACAGTTTGCTGACGCTCCGGAATCAATCAAAACAGACATGCTACTTCCATTCAGCATGACTTGGGTCTGTGGCAAATCTGAAATATTGTTCTCATCTACTGCAAAAACATAGGCATCATCGCTGCTGGATGAGTTGTGCTCTGTATGCTCATCTGGTGCAGTCTTTGTGATATGATGGACTTTCTTCGGGTCGCGTCTGAATTTGTGTTGTGGTCGCTTTGTGTCTTTGTTTGTATATGTAGAACGGCACTGACTTGCAAAATGGTTCAATTTTCCACAGGCTCTGCATTCTTTATTTTTAGCAGGGCATTCACCATCATGGGGATATTTACCTCCACAGTTTCTGCATTGGTTGTTGGAAGTGGAACGTTTTTCAGGCCATCTGCTGCTCTTTTGATGCTTTTGCTGATCCAGTGCGTTGACTGTAGCTGCAGTGCCTCTTTCTATGCCTGATGCTTGCATCTCAGACAGTTCCAGTGTCCTTCCATGGTCAAGAAGCAATGCTAGTGTCCGGTCAGGTTCCCTCAGTGCTTTTCTGCGTAGCCTGGATGATGCACAGCTCTGTATGATTTGTGTTTTAATTTCTGCATCAACATCTGCAAACTCACAATTTTTAGCCAACATCCTCAGCCTTGTGTGATATCCATCCAGATTCTCTCCTGGTTCTTGGATGGATTTTCTGAAGACATACACTTGGTACTGAACGTTTTTCTTTGGTGAGAAATAGCCAGATAACTTCTGCTTTGTGGCATCATAATCATCATCATCTGCTGCTAACGTGTCATATATATTATGCACACGTTCTCCTGCCATGTGCAGCAACAATGCTTTCTGCCTAGCATCTCCAGTAATGTTCATTGCAGTTGTATAATTTCCAAACCTTTGAACCCATTTGGTCCAGCGAGGTCCAACAGAGCTTGGATCCGTTTCTGTGTCGAAAGGTAGGAGAGCTGTGTGCGCCGCTAAAGACATGCTGCTTGACGTCTTTGTTTGTAGCTGTTAGCGTTAGCCTCCTTTGTTCCTCCTCGTCCGTCTGTTTCTCTTCTTCTTTTTTTTTCTTTTCACAGCGTGTATTACCGTTTACTCCTCGTCGCCAATGTAATGTTCGTGTTTGTAGGTTGGAAGGTAAACAACAGCGGACTGTTCAATAGGCTTTATTATAATACTGCGTGGTCATCACACCGAGTGCTGGCTGCATATACTGAGTGAGAGCATATGGCATCAAGTGCCTATATATGTATGTGTCCAACAGAGGGCGTAGTTGCACATAACATTATTCATGTCTTGAATATCACACCATGTATGATGTTCAGTTAGACAACCGCGCCTGAATTGACAGGGTACCAGCACGGGAGAGCCGAGCCAATGGTAAGTGGGCTATACATGACTTATTCATGGACTTACCAACATGGTGTACAGATCGCACAGGACTTAAATGATACTGGATGAACGATCGGGCTAGGTGTAGATTGTATTGTCGAACCTAGTCGTATCCCATACCTTATTGTGCATGATGGCGGTAAAAGGATAATCCATCTTTACTGAATACAGATAATGATCATACTGTGATACCTTGATTACCATTCACCAAGATGTCTAATATAGACCCAGGACCGCCTAAATTCAAGACTGACTGGAGCAAGTGTTGTCTTTGCAAGACAATCACAGCAACAACTAATATTCCCCTGGTGGTGGCATTGAATAAACTCTGAAGAGGAACAAGGCGCAATATCATGAAGGTTGTCGCATTATGTTCAACAACACGAAACTGGAGAGAGTGAGAACCACAAAACGAAAAGCAGAGAGTGCTCACACTGCTCAGCCAGTGGAATGCCAGACCAAGTGGAGTAGAACCAGCATTAAAAGCCAAACATGTTTCAGATTTGACAAAGATGCCGCATACTCTGAACTCACAAAAAAGCTATGACGATGAATCTCAATAAGAGAGTTAATGAATGTGCCCAAACTTTAAATGACGGAAAACTTCTTGCAAGACTCAGTGGTGTGGAGATGTTATTGCACAGGAGCTCCAATACAATGCTGCATGCTTGGCAGACCTGTACAATAGAGAGAGGTCGTACCTCACAACCACAAAGAGACTGGAAAAGGAACATTCAACCGAAGAGGATGCCCAGTTGCCCAACTGCAGGAATTCTCAGAGCTAGTCACATATCTAGTGGAGACCACCAGATCTGGTGAGGGTCCTTCAGTCCTCCGACTAGCAGACATAGTTCACCTGTACGCCAAGTGCCTGGAACAGCTGGGTGTTGATGCACCTGCTGTCAACTCCACAAGACTGAATGAAAAACTGCTGTAAGAAATACCTGATTTGGAGGGACTTGTGGTCCATCATATATGTCTTCGCAAGATGTTAGCTGCTTTGCTAAGGACAATAGCTTCACTATAAGAGTCAGAGGCTTCTGACAAGCCAAAGCCTACATCTTTCTGGAAAGCCAAAAGAACATCCCTTCCCTGTTTGTGAGCCTCCAACTCAGGTATGACAGCAGTTTTTCCTTCAGTCTTGTGGAGTTGACAGCAGATGCATCAACACCCAGCTGCATTCCACTGGCTCGCACTCTGCTTTTCGTTTTGTGATTCTCACTCTCCAGTTTCGTAATGCGACAACTTTTGTGATATTGCGCCTTGTTCCTCCTCAGATTTTCTTCAATGCCACCACCATCATTAAGTCTGTCTGGATACATTTTATTAATATGCATCTCATTCATTGTGTGAAATAGGGGAATATTAGTTGCAATCATAGTGTAGCCATCATGTTGTGATTGTCTTGCATGTGATGAGAGCTCTTTACTATTCTTGTCTTTGCTAAGACAACACTTGCTCCAGTCAGTCTTGAATTTAGACGGTCCTGGATCTATATTTGCAATCTTGGTGAATGGTAATCAAGGTATCACAGTATATGACCATTATCTGTATTCAGTGAATCAAGGCAGAGGGGTTATCCTTTTACCGCCATCATGCACAATAAGGTATGGGATACGACTAGGTTTGACAATAAAATATCTGATCTACACCTAGCCCGATCGTTCATCCAGTATCATTTAAGTCCCGTGCGATCTGTACACCATGTTGGTAAGTCCGTGAATAAGTCATGCATAGCCCCCTTACCATTGGCTCGGCTCTCCCGTGCTGGCATACCCTGTCAATTCAGGTGCGGTTGTCTAACTGAACATCATACATGGTACACTAATCTACACTAGCTAAAAGATGCAGGGCTTATTAGACATAACATTTGGGACACTGAAGTCATTATTTAGCTACACCAAACAAATTACTCAGCTGATACTGAGCCCCATGCTGAGTTTCACAGGAGCGGTGCCACCAGTGTGCCCTGGCTGTAAGTTGACATCCGCTCTGTTGAGCTACTACATTGACCCCCCCCCCCCCCCCCCCCCACACACCACACACACACACACACACACACACACACACACACACACACACACACACACACACACACACACACACACACACACACACACACACACACACACACACACACACACACACACACACACACACACACACACACACACACACACACACACACACACACACACACACTAAACCTCTAACAATATTAAGATATACACTACCGTCCATCTTACCTGAGTCAGACATAACACAAACCTCTAATTTAGCAGAATATTAGGATTCCGGGACTGATATATTGTACAAGGAAGCCAGTGAGTAAGTCCATGGGTCCAAATTTGGATTCTACATAGTGAAAAATGTATGATTTGACACCAAGATCATTCAAATAGGACAAGTCTATGGGAATTTATTGCGAAATGCAATATTACTGTATATTCAATGGCGGCCATCTTGAAAAATGGCCGCCATATTGAAATTTTATTTGGCACAATGGTTTTATCAAAAGAGCAATCCCTAAGGAGTATGTGTACCAATTTTGGTGCTTGTATCCGCAAGTGAACGATTCACCTGTAATTTGCATGTTATCTGCCCCGCTATACATGCACACGACAGAACGAGAACAAACGTGAGCTTCATTGATCTCACGGGTCTCAAGCTACCGCTCTGCTCTGGGCAGGCAGCTCCAGGTCCTAATGTCCCACCTGTCACACATAGTTAGCTTCTTATCCATGCTACAGTACTTATACCATATCACTCATTTAGTCCGTTTTTAGATCAATAATAAACATTACTGTATTCTGGTGACTGGTTTAGCACAATACAAACTCGGACTCATTACATAACATGCAAATCACACCACCACTCAATATAAAAATAAAATGTTGTCTTATAAAGCAGCATATACTTTGTTTACATTCAGACCCATGGCTTTGTACAACTACTGGCCAAAGTTGAATAATACATGTTCATATAGTTGTAAAACATTCACCATAAAAGCCAAAATCGCGACAGAGTCAGCTATTCATTCATTACTAACTATTTCACAGACCTTGATGTGACTGTTAGCTGTGATAAAGTAAAGTAAACAAAGTGATGATGAATGACACGACACGAAACACACACACGTAGGATGTAGCTCTTCTCACAACATTGACGACACAGGTCGGTTCTTTATAAACGGGCATTTATTGGGCATTCTTCTCATCCCTCTGCTGTTCCATGCCGTGAGAACTATGTTCACACAAAATAATAAACACAAAAACAATCAACAAATTACGTCGCAATACATAATATTGATCAAACAAAGAAATACAAAACATGTAGAAATGCGCGAGGTGAACGTGTCCGTCAAAACACCACAATACAACACAACAAAGATAACTCTCAAATAATAATACCTCGTTGGCCGCTTGTTGTGTAAAGAGGTTCTTGATGCTTCTTGAGTTTCATACAGTCCTTTGAATGTCCTTTTGACCGTGTTTAATAACTTTAAACAGTTCAAACACACTACTCTGCTGCGAGTGTGCTTCCTTGTGCAGACCAGAGTCTGAATGAGTGAGAGAAATGTTTGTACCACCTGTGTGCAATGCCAGGCAATAATGCTCAATCAGTCAATCAATCATGGTCCAGTGTTGCTACTGACAGACAGGGAACTTGGTTCTGCCTCAGAAAGTTATCATCACATCATGTTTACATTTTTAACCTCATATGAAATCAATTATGAACCACATATTTATTATTGTATCATGACATTATTATGAATTATGCTTTATGAACTTATGACCATGAATTGTTGTATTTTAGCTATTTTAGTCTTTTTAAAGTAAGCATTTTAATAGCAGCACTTACATAGGAAGTCAGAGAAACGAATCAAAGAAAAGACCGTCATCTGCCAGTGGAATTCAGAACAGCGCCACAGCCCATCCACATGTATGAAGGCATATGCCTCTCCCCTCCTGTCCTCTCCTCTCTTTTTGAATGAACAGACAAAACACAAAACACATGTTCATTAATGTTATTCTTCACAAACTAGACATTTTATTCATATTTAGAAAATGCAGAATCCAATGGCGTCGGTCTGGGCTCTCCACGCCGTTTGCAAAGGTCAATGGTCAGCAAAAAGACTGCCTCCTCTCTCCCCTCTCTCCACAGAAGTGAAAACAGACAAAACACACCTTTAAAATATGTTCCCTAACCCTATTCTTCGCAAACGAGACATTTTATTCATATTTAGAGCGTCCCAAATTCAATGGGGCCGGTCTCGACTTTCCAGGACGTTTGCAAAGGTCAATGGTCAGCAAAAAGACTGCAACGGTGACCCTTTGGGCCAAATTCTTAAAAAGACGGGGTGATATAAAAGGTTATATAAGAGGTTCTTACATAAAAATATGTAAGAACCTCCAATATCCATATTCAGGACATGTCGAATCCAATGGAACCGGTCTCGAATTTCCACGACGTTTGCAAAGGTCAAAGGTCAGCCGAAAGACTGCCACGGTGACCTTTGGGCCAAATGCCTTAACAATTAAGTGATAGATATTGTTTTAAATATGTAACACCCCCGAATATCCATATTCAGGCCATGGCGAATAAAATGGCGTTGGTCTCGATTTTGTGGGACTCTTACAAGCGTCCGATAAAGGGAACTACACTGCAATGCTAGGCCTCGGGTCAGATTTGAGGTTCCCGAGGTCGCAGAAAAAAACTCAGACCATCACGAAGATCGGCTCGTCGCCGCGATCGCAGAGGTGTTCGGCCCATCCCGAACAGACTTACGATCGTCGTCATAGGCGCGCGTGAACATCAAACTTTGCTTCACTGGAACGGATCTATAGAACGTCCTCGGGCGACCTTTCTAAGAGGCACGGTCTCGTTTCACTTTTTCAGCCAGGACGCTGTTAGAGTCTATGGGTCTATGACGTGTCTGCATGCACAGAGCCAAACTGAAGGACGTTTTGTACGACTGTCGGAGGCGTACGTCCGAGACACCTAACCGTTCGTCTCGGCTGGCTCTCCGACATATCCGAACGTCGGACCGTGATGTTTTATCGTTGGCGCGTTGGCGCGGGTCAAAGTCGGCAATTTGTAGGCGTTCGTTCAAGGCTACCGCCGCGGCCGTATGTCCGTTTGGCCCGAAACCTATACGGCTGCGATCGGGGCCGCGACCCGGCCGCGGTGATGGTCTCGGATTTGTTCTGCGACTTTCGCGTCAAAGTCGCAAATTTCGAGGCTTTCGTGCAGGGCTACTGTCGCGACCGTATGTCCGTTTGGCCCAAACCCTATACGGCTGCGATCGGGGCCGCGACCCGGTTGCGGTGATGGTCTCAGATTTGTTCTGTCGAAGTTCGCGACTTTTCTCGCTAACTTACTTTGTGGGAGCAGTTTATGCTAATGAAGGGCGTTGTTCCGGCTACTTTGTGGGTGTGGGTTATGCAAATTTGATTGGCGTGGTTTCGGCTACTTTGTGGGTGTGGTATATGCAAATTAGTGGGTGTCGCTTATGTAAATTAGTGGGTGTCACCCCGCCTACTTTGTGGGAGTGGTTTATGCAAATTAAGGGGCGTGGCATGCAAATGAAGGTGCGTGGTATGCAAATGAAGGGGCGTGGCATGCAAATGAAGGGCATGTTTCGGCTACTTTGTGGGATTGGTTTATGCAAATGAAGGGGCGTGGCATGTAAATGAAGGGGAGTGGTATGCAAATGAAGGGCATGTTTCGGCTACTTTGTGGGATTGGTTTATGCAAATGAAGGGGCGTGGCATGCAAATGAAGGGGAGTGGTATGCAAATGAGGTGTGTGGTATGTAAATGAAGGGGCGTGGCATGCAAATGAAGGGGATTGGTTCATGCAAATGAGGGGGCGTGGCATGCTAATGAAGGTGCGTGGTATGCAAATGAAGGGGAGTGGTATGCAAATGAAGGGCATGTTTCGGCTACTTTGTGGGATTTGCTTATGCAAATGAAGGGGCGTGGTATGCAAATTAAGGGGCATGGCTCCGGCTACTTTGTGGGATTAGTTTATGCAAATGAAGGTGCGTGGTATGGAATGCACTTCCCATCACAGTCAGAACTGCAGCCTCACTCCCAATCTTCCGCCGTAGTCTGAAAACCCACCTCTTCAGACTCCACCATGGCCCGTAGCACTTGCCCTAGCCTAGCCCCTTAGATAGCACATTATGTAGACTTAGATAGTATTTTAAACAGACTTATAGCTTGTTACGTAGACAGCTCTAGAATTGCACTTCATGTAGTCATAGCACTTTATAGTACATATGTATAATATATTATATAGTATAGTATAGTATGTATAGTTTACATAGATACTCCACTGTTACGTTCTTAGTCTACGCATGATTCATGATAACTACGTTTTATATATGTGATGTATGCCATGCTTTTGTTATTGCTTAATGTAAGTCGCTCTGGATTAAGAGCGTCTGCTAAATGCCTAAATTGTAAATTGTAAATTGTTTAATCCAATAACAATGTTATAACAGATGGTTAAGTAACATGAAATCACACATGTGAAGTGAGGGGCACAGCGAGGGCAGTATTTATATCAGCCAGATGACGTCTTACGTTGTCATTTACTGCACTGAATAAACATTAAAGTCAATAGACTTGGCTGGCAAAACGTACATCATAACTTGACTGATTATGACACATTTCCATGTCTTGGGTACCCTTTTCAACTTAAGGCCAGATCTATGAAAGTGCTTCCGCATACAGTGGGAATACTAGGGAAATACTTCATAGTACACAATCACAGTAACTCACCTAGGGGTGGGTGATATGGAAAAATATAATTCACAATATTTTTTCAAGTATGATACACGTTATGGTATTTTTTTCATGAGGTTTGTATGGTTACTTTTCAACTGACTAACAGTGCAACCACCTACAAGGTGGTAAAAAGAGTAGGACACCATTTAGACCAAAATACTTGGTGAACGAAACAGTTTATACAGAAGTATAAATTAAGGAATAGAACTGCATATATTTAAAGTTTGCCCTCTCTTCATTCGCTAGGCCATATCTGACAAAAATGGAATACAAACTATTAAACTTAACCAAGTCTGAGTGATGCTGACTGCCAATTAACATTTACCAAAATGTGCTGCACTCTGATTACAAAACTGTCATAAACGCTTTAAGTTTAGCTTATAATGGTCTGCTTATTATAGGCCTACCAAGTATATGTTTTCTTAACCGGACAATTACAAGCAATAGCATTAATGACAGTATTGTTGTCAAACATAAGGTCAATATAATTAAGTCAATCAATGTCATGCAGTGCAAGTTTACATGCATGCTACAAACTATATAAATCATGCTGTATAAGCATGGTTGTTTGCACAAACTTCTCAATCTCATGAAATGTGAATGTACTGTAGGCCTATTTCAAAGTACAATTAAACATTGGTAGTTGTACCATTGTTTATGGTACAGCTTGTCCTTGTAACAGAACAGTATAACTATGGTCTAATTCATTGTGCTCTTAGCAGAACGACCGTTGGCCTGTGCTCTCCCCTGGCCCTGTCATGTATTAAAGCACATGCCACCACCACCACCTTTTAAGCAGTGCCTCTGACCCCTTTATTTCATAATATTAATTGACCAGTGAATTCCAATACACCAGCCATCTCTCATTACCATGGCTTTCATATGGTGTAAAGTAAGTAGCCTCGCCGAGCCATGAGGCCCATAGGGCAGGAGCCTATCTCCTGTTTCTTTAGCGTGAGGCAGCTTGATGTACAAGTACACCCCCTGGACATGACGCTAGTATGTCGCAGGGCCTTACCCCCAATCCAACCCTTGATGCCGAGTGTCAAGCAGGGAGACACTGGGTCCCATTTTTTGGTCTTTGGTATGACCCGGCCGGGGATTGAACCCCGACCTCCCAGTGTCAAGGCGGACACTCTAACCACAAGGCCACTGAGCTGGTTTCATATGGTGTGTATACATTTATAATTACCAATACATTGTTATTGTAAGCACTTGCTATACATAAATAACCTTGCTATACATAAATTATTAAAGATATATTGCTATCAGGGGGTGTGGCATATTTCTTATGCCACAATAGCTACATATCCATGTATTCTGCCCTGCATATGCCCCAAACTCAGATCTGTTGTGTGTCCACAACAGATCTGCCCCATGGAAGTTAATGTTAACAGAGTAACAATACCAGTAAGACGCCTGAGGGCTAGAAGCAACCTCGCCCTTTAGGGCGTGCATGCATCCGCCTGAGTGACGGCAGACTGCTGGGTGAGCGCTGGCGCTTTGGCATGGGGGGGTCAGATCAACATATGGAATTA
The DNA here is from genome assembly GCF_951216825.1 of Electrona antarctica. Taxonomy (NCBI): domain Eukaryota; kingdom Metazoa; phylum Chordata; class Actinopteri; order Myctophiformes; family Myctophidae; genus Electrona; species Electrona antarctica. The sequence goes on from NW_027638649.1 coordinate 79,807, forward strand.
ATTCTGTACTGGATATGGAGATCTAAGGGTGGCAGCGGGGCAGTGTCTTGAGTGTACAGGGTTTGATGAGGGCCCAGGTAGGGTTGGGCCCTCATCATTAGTGCACTGCTGCACTAATAACTTTGGATTGGATTACTGTAATGGTCTGCTCACAGGACTTTCAAACAAAGTTCTTCGTCAACTCCAACTGATTCAGAATGCTGCTGCTAGAGTGCTGACGAAAACTAGGAAATATGGCCATATTACACCAGTCCTAAAATCCTTACATTGGCTACCAGTATCCCAGAGAATTGATTTTAAAATGTTGTTACTCGTCTATGAATGTGTTTGTGGCTCTGGGCCCAGCTACATCTCAGACATGCTGAAGCCATATGAACCATGTAGAACCATTAGGTCTATGAATGTGTTTGTGGCTCTGGGCCCAGCTACATCTCAGACATGCTGAAGCCATATGAACCATGTAGAACCATTAGGTCATCTGGCTCTGGGCCCAGCTACATCTCAGACATGCTGAAGCCATATGAACCATGTAGAACCATTAGGTCATCTGGCTCTGGGCCCAGCTACATCTCAGACATGCTGAAGCCATATGAACCATGTAGAACCATTAGGTCATCTGGCTCTCGGCCCAGCTACATCTCAGACATGCTGAAGCCATATGAACCATGTAGAACCATTAGGTCATCTGGGGCTGGCCTACTAATTGTTCACCCCATAGTTGGAACAAAACATGGGGAAGCAGCATTTCACTATTATGCACCACAAATAATATTCCAGGTTACATTAGAAAATCCCCAACCATTGCTGTTTTTAAGTCTAATTTAAAAACATATTTATTTAACATTGCCTAACCTAGTGATGTTTAATAACAGCTAGGTCTTGCCTGGGCTTTTAATCAAAGGTGGGAGTATTTGTTCTAATTTATATGCTCCTTTATCTCACAGTATTTAATTGTCTATTCTAATCTTTTTTCATTTTTGAAGTGCACTGTTGCACTCTATTTGTTTTTATTCTGTAAAGCACTTTGAATTGCCTTGTGTATGAAAGGTGCTATATAAATAAAATTGCCTTGCCTAATAACTTTAGGGTGGGCCCGTCTAGAGTTTGAATGGACAGGTATATTAATATATCAGTCAAAAGGGAGACATCGAAGAGGAAGGACGGGTGGGGAAGGATCATCATATGGAATGTCAGAACAGGTCAGCTCCATATAGCCTATAGATCTAAGGATTTGAGGTCAGATGTAGGGTTGCTGCCGCTGGCCGGCTCCATATATGCAGATCTAGGTGATCATCCTGTCTTCTCCACGTATGGCTATCCAGGGTTTGATGAGGTCAGTGTCGTGATCTTCATATATGGAGACGGCCATATATGGCGTGTGTCACAAAGAGTGACGGACTGACGGCCATATGGTGGCGTGCCGTGTCATGAGGCGTGAGGGATTGACAGCCATATATGGTGGCGTGACTGATGGAGCGACGGACAGGTTTTGAAGGTTTTCATGGGGTGGAGTCTATTGCGACCTATGGTCGCAATAGACTCCACCCCAGCACACACACACTCCAACTGGGAATCCCCACGCTCCAATAAATCCATTCCAACACTCAGTCATGGAGAATAAAATTGTCTGTGTTATGAACAAGCCAATTGTACAGTTATACGTACCTTTAAATCCATGTCAAATGAATATACACATTTTGAATTGCAAAGGCGCTATCCCCTCCAATTCATCTTTATTTTATTTTTCTCTTTATTTCATTCATATTTTACTTGAGGTGGAAACATTGCAATTTGAAATAAGAATTTAGCCTAAATATAAAAATATCTTTAAATGTAATTATAGGGGGCAATTTTAGTGTATTAAGGCATTACCTGTTGCTTATTGCTTTATTAACCTTTTGTGTCTGATGTGAAATGTGAAATATTTTAATTATTTGTAGGGTGGGGTAGCCTACAGTTTAGCTGTAACATAAAGCACTTTGATTGAACCGCAACCCTTGGGGAAATGGCACCTCCTGCTGGATTAGGAAATAATTGCATGGGGGGGGGGGGGGGGCACAACACACACACGCGACGCACATCTTTACACACACACACACGACTCCTTTCTCACGGCGAGGGTCAAATGAGACATTATTGCACAAATGTGAAATTGGTGCTTCACTTGTAAAAAAAGAAACGACAAATGTGAAAATAATAAATAAATAATTAAGTTGTTTGCGAACACTATAAAACACAAGTGAAGGAGTGCAAATCTTTGCGAGTTGTATTTTGCAGACACCTGAAGCAGTGAAAACACAAGTGAAGCAGTGAATACATTTGCGACGTGTGATTTGCGAGGTTTAAAACACAAGTGAGGAGACCTACAAATACCTTGTGTGTGTGTGTGTGTGTGTGTGTGTGTGTGTGTGTGTGTGTGTGTGTGTGTGTGTGTGTGTGTGTGTGTGTGTGTGTGTGTGTGTGTGTGTGTGTGTGTGTAGGAACAACAGGGGCCGCTGTTTTCCCGAATATTTGACGATGGGATTCTCAGATGGCGATAAGGTGACGTGCAGCACACAATGATGGAACGGAACAGTGTGTTGTACATCTTGCCACAAGGTGGCGCACTTTCCTAACATTCCGCATTGTCTGATCATGTTTTATGTTGCGCTGAAAGTGACTGAGGGGAGACAGTATTTCATATTCATTAAACACATGAGGAAAGTGACTGAGGGGAGACAGTATTTCATATTCATTAAACACATGAGGAAAGTGACTGAGGGGAGACAGTATTTCATATTCATTAAACACATGAGGAAAGTGACTGAGGGGAGACAGTATTTCATATTCATTAAACACATGAGGAAAGTGACTGAGGGGAGACAGTATTTCATATTCATTAAACACATGAGGAAAGTGACTGAGGGGAGACAGTATTTCATATTCATTAAACACATGAAGAAAGTGACTGAGGGGAGACAGTATTTCATATTCATTAAACACATGAGGAAAGTGACTGAGGGGAGACGGTATTTAATATTCATTAAACACATGAGGAAAGTGACTGAGGGGAGACGGTATTTAATATTCATTAAACACATGAAGAAAGTGACTGAGGGGAGACAGTATTTCATATTCATTAAACACATGAAGAAAGTGACTGAGGGGAGACAGTATTTCATATTCATTAAACACATGAGGAAAGTGACTGAGGGGAGACAGTATTTCATATTCATTAAACACATGAGGAAAGTGACTGAGGGGAGACGGTATTTAATATTCATTAAACACATGAAGAAAGTGACTGAGGGGAGACAGTATTTCATATTCATTAAACACATGAAGAAAGTGACTGAGGGGAGACGGTATTTCATATTCATTAAACACATGAAGAAAGTGACTGAGGGGAGACAGTATTTCATATTCATTAAACACATGAAGAAAGTGACTGAGGGGAGACGGTATTTCATATTCATTAAACACATGAGGAAAGTGACTGAGGGGAGACGGTATTTCATATTCATTAAACACATGAAGAAAGTGACTGAGGGGAGACGGTATTTAATATTCATTAAACACATGAAGAAAGTGACTGAGGGGAGACAGTATTTCGGTGTCCAGTGTCTGACCAGAAAGTGACTGAGGGGAGACAGTATTTCGGTGTCCAGTGTCTGACCAGAAAGACACCAGTAAACTCCTAACTATGATTTAAGCATCACTTTACTGTTGTAAAGCAGCCGATGGATTTCAGAGGCTTGTAGCTTTAATTAATAAATGGAGTTCGTTGCAAAGTTAAAAGTCTTAGTATGTTTAGTGTAATATTAATTAAAGGAGTTTGGTGCAAAGTAAAAAGTGACAATATGTTTAGTTTAATATTAATTAAAGGAGTTTGGTGCAAAGTAAAAAGTGACAATATGTTTAGTTTAATATTAATTAAAGGAGTTTGTTGCAAAGTAAAAAGTCTTAGTATTTTTATTTTAATATTAATTAAAGGAGTTAGTGCAAAGTAAAAAGTGATAATATGTTTAGTTACAGGTTCCTACTTCCTATAGTGTCCGTCAGGTGGTATTGTAGCAGTGCTTGTGATAATATAGATAATATAATTAGACGTTTACCTGGAAGTGTGGAGTAATTAATGAAGATAATATAATTCAACGATGAAACAGAACTTTGATACATTATTGCAAAGTGATGCTAGTGGTTTAAATCAGTGGTTCCCAAAGTGGGGTCCGGGGACCCCCAGGGGTCCTCGAGGGAGTTCTGGGGGGTCCCCAGCTAAATGATAGTTTGGCACCAAATGGACCCTTATGGGTCTGTAACTCTGACAATGTACAAATGGAACCATTTCAGAGTTAAATTAACATAGATTTTACAATATAAATGGTAAAATCAGAGATAGAAATGCCATTAAAAGGGGGTCCGTAGACTGATGCATGTCAAACTGGGGGTCCTTGGAATTAAACAGGTTGAGAATCACTGCTAGAGCCGTAAAAGTATTCTCTCATGGGGGTCCCTGGCATAGCTTTTCAAATGGGGGTCAATATGGGGGTCCCTGGCATAGCTTTTCAAATGGGGGTCAATATGGGGGTCCCTGGCATAGCTTTTCAAATGGGGGTCAATATGGGGTCCCTGGCATAGCTTTTCAAATGGGGGTCAATATGGGGGTCCCTGGCATTGCTTTTCAAATGGGGGTCAATATGGGGGTCCCTGGCATAGCTTTTCAAATGGGGGTCAATATGGGGGTCCCTGGCATAGCTTTTCAAATGGGGGTCAATATGGGGGTCCCTGGCATAGCTTTTCAAATAGGGGTCAATATGGGGGTCCCTGGCATAGCTTTTCAAATGGGGGTCAATATGGGGGTCCCTGGCATAGCTTTTCAAATGGGGGTCAATATGGGGGTCCCGGCATAGCTTTTCAAATGGGGGTCAATATGGGGGTCCCTGGCATAGCTTTTCAAATGGGGGTCAATATGGGGGTCCCTGGCATAGCTTTTCAAATGGGGGTCAATATGGGGGTCCCTGGCATAGCTTTTCAAATGGGGGTCAATATGGGGGTCCCTGGCATAGCTTTTCAAATGGGGGTCCTTGACATGAATAGGTTTGGGAACCACTAGTTTAAAGGGGATGCTGTGATATTATGAGCTTATTATGTTATATTAAACTTAAAGATGATAAAAATTGTTGCATTCTGTATTCATAAATGTTAGAGCTGTTTTACTGAATGGTAAACAGTAAAGGTTTGGACGTTGGCCCTAATACAGTTTTACCAAACCTTTTGATGTTTGTCAAACCTTAGCCAAGAGTCTAAAAGCTTTCTTGTACCATTTCAGGTCCTTTCTTGTACCATTTCATAGATGGAAGCAGGAAGCTTTCAAATGCAAATCATAATCTTTATTATAATCTTAACAATTACAAAAGGTTATGATGAATATATGATGAATATATGATGAACGGAAATGACAGGAAAATGGAAAGTAAAACAAAAAAATGCCTTTACAGTTTAACGCAAGCACGCACGCACGCACGCACGCAACCTACATGTATACAACAACCTTAACTTATCTAATAAAATCAAATGGAAAAAAAACGATGCTTTTCAATGAGAACGGAGCAAAACCACACATTAAATAGTTTATATTAAATAGCATTAAATAGCTTATCCTAAGGGCCGATTCATACTCCTATTTTAGAGCCGAATACAAGTCGGTTCGGCGCTGTAGAGCCTACAATGTGACGTCATTTGAGGTTCGGGGGGGGGGGGGTACCGTCCTAAAGTTGGCTCTTCGGTGCTACTGAAAAGATCTGACGAGCCGAAATCATTTCGGCACTACAGCGCCGTAACGGCGGTAAAATAGGAGTATGAATCGGCCCTTAGGATGAGGGGAGCTCTTTCATATGCATCACACATTTTGTAATGTTCACCTACAGTAGGCCTGTACGTGATAGAATAGATATAAATGTAATGTTCACCTACAGTAGGCCTGTACGTGATAGAATAGATATAAATGTAATGTTCACCTACAGTAGGCCTGTACGTGATAGAATAGATATAAATGTAATGTTCACCTACAGTAGGCCTGTACGTGATAGAATAGATATAAATGTAATGTTCACCTACAGTAGGCCTGTACGTGATAGAATAGATATAAATGTAATGTTCACCTACAGTAGGCCTGTACGTGATAGAATAGATATAAATGTAATGTTCACCTACAGTAGGCCTGCACGTGATAGAATAGATATAAATGTAATGTTCACCTACAGTAGGCCTGTACGTGATAGAATAGATATAAATGTAATGTTCACCTACAGTAGGCCTGTACGTGATAGAATAGATATAAATGTAATGTTCGGTATAGGTTAACAAAAAAGGTATTCAATTGGGATAAGGCACACAATGGCCCCTGGATGAAGGACGTTTTTTCTATTTTTAGAGAGGAAGATCATATGTCCAGATGAAGCAGTGTTTTGGTACTGAACTATATGTCAAATCCTTTCTGACCAGAAACCAGCGGTCATTGTGTGCTGAGAACTGGTATCCTGCCTCTAGCGATTGAGGTAGGGCGTTTTTCAGCGGTCCCAGAAGAGAATAGATTATGCATTGTATGTGACCAAAATGATGTGGAAAATTTATTTCATTTTTGTTTTATTGGACCCTGTATGATGATTTGAGGGTTCCACTGTTTGATTCAACAAAGAAATCCTGATCTATTCTGGGAAGATGATGGACAGAAGTTAGACTGGTTATTTAATTATGAAGTATTTAGGACAGCCCAGTTTGTTTCTAGAGCCTGGAGTAGAAGACAATCCCAGCTCTTCAAGTAGGTCCATGTGTCTCCTGTTACAGGCCTAATGGTGGGTTTTATTTTATGGTATTTTACGTTATGTTATATATTATGTAATCTGCCTCGTAAGGATCTGGAGTGTCAGTTTGGTATTCAATTGATCATTGTTTGCAAACCGTCATGTCGGTTTATTGTAATTGTTCATGTAAACTGTAAAAAGTGTACAGTAGGCCTGTACGGTGAATATATATAAATGTAATGTCCAGCTACAGTAGGCCTGTACGGTGAGTAATGTCCAGCTACAGTAGGCCTGTACGGTGAGTAATGTCCAGCTACAGTAGGCCTGTACGGTGAGTAATGTCCAGCTACAGTAGGCCTGTACGGTGAGTAATGTCCAGCTACAGTAGGCCTGTACGGTGAGTAATGTCCAGCTACAGTAGGCCTGTACGGTGAGTAATGTCCAGCTACAGTAGGCCTGTACGGTGAGTAATGTCCAGCTACAGTAGGCCTGTACGGTGAGTAATGTCCAGCTACAGTAGGCCTGTACGGTGAATAGATATAAATGTAATGTCCAGCTACAGTAGGCCTGTACGGTGAGTAATGTCCAGCTACAGTAGGCCTGTACGGTGAGTAATGTCCAGCTACAGTAGGCCTGTACGGTGAGTAATGTCCAGCTACATTAGGCCTGTACGGTGAGTAATGTCCAGCTACAGTAGGCCTGTACAGTGAGTAATGTCCAGCTACAGTAGGCCTGTACAGTGAGTAATGTCCAGCTACAGTAGGCCTGTACAGTGAACAGATATAAATGTAATGTCCAGCTACAGTAGGCCTGTACGGTGAATAGATATAAATGTAATGTCCAGCTACAGTAGGCCTGTACGGTGAACAGATATAAATGTAATGTCCAGCTACAGTAGGTCTGTACAGTGAGTAATGTCCAGCTACAGTAGGCCTGTACGGTGAGTAATGTCCAGCTACAGTAGGCCTGTACGGTGAGTAATTTCCAGCTACAGTAGGCCTGTACAGTGAGTAATGTCCAGCTACAGTAGGCCTGTACGGTGAGTAATGTCCAGCTACAGTAGGCCTGTACAGTGAATAGATATAAATGTAATGTCCAGCTACAGTAGGCCTGTACGGTGAGTAATGTCCAGCTACAGTAGGCCTGTACAGTGAATAGATATAAATGTAATGTCCAGCTATAGTAGGCCTGTACAGTGAGTAATGTCCAGCTACAGTAGGCCTGTACAGTGAGTAATGTCCAGCTACAGTAGGCCTGTACAGTGAGTAATGTCCAGCTACAGTAGGCCTGTACAGTGAATAGATATAAATGTAATGTCCAGCTACAGTAGGCCTGTACGGTGAATAATGTCCAGCTACAGTAGGCCTGTACAGTGAGTAATGTCCAGCTACAGTAGGCCTGTACAGTGAGTAATGTCCAGCTACAGTAGGCCTGTACAGTGAGTAATGTCCAGCTACAGTAGGCCTGTACAGTGAATAGATATAAATGTAATGTCCAGCTACAGTAGGCCTGTACAGTGAGTAATGTCCAGCTACAGTAGGCCTGTACAGTGAATAGATATAAATGTAATGTCCAGCTACAGTAGGCCTGTACGGTGAACAGATAAACATGGCATTAATACAGTAGTGGAACTTCCCCAGTTGATTACTTACACAAAGACAATGATTTATACACATTTTCTGAAATTGTACATTTAAATATGCAAATTAGGCATTATGTAGGAAAATATGCAAAAAAATGGAAAATATGAAAAAGCTACTACTGTGGAAGGGTTATCATATATTAATTTACTTATAATGACAATTTAATTATAGGTATGGTTTTGCCCTGCACTCAATTCATAATTAACGTGAGAGAGAGAGAGAGAGAGAGAGGAAGTGAGGGGGGGGGGGAGAGGAAGTGAGGGGGGGGAGAGAGAGAGAGAGGGGGGGGGGGAGACCGAGAGAGAGAGAGAGGAAGTGAGGGGGGGGAGAGAGGAAGTGAGGGGGGGAGAGAGAGAGAGAGGGGGGGGGGAGACAGAGAGAGAGAGAGAGAGAGAGAGGGAGGGGAGGGGGGAGCTAGGGGGAAGAGAGAGAGAGAGGGGGGGGAGAGACAGAGAGAGAGAGGGGGGGGGAGAGACAGAGAGAGGGGAGGGGGGAGCTAGGGGGAAGAGAGAGAGAGAGGGGGGGGAGAGACAGAGAGAGAGGGGGGGGGGAGAGACAGAGAGAGGGGAGGGGGGAGCTAGGGGGAAGAGAGAGGGGGGGGGGGCTGCATCAATGTGTGACTGTGACAGGAAGTTGTAGGGTGAACTGTCACCTTCAACACTTCTGATTGGCTACACAGCCACCTCCATGATGACATCATTGACTCGTCTTCTCCTCCTGCCATTGGCTGCTGCTGCTGCAGCTGAGAGAGAGAGAGGGAGAGAGAGACAGAGAGAGAGACAGAGAGAGAGAGAGACAGACAGACAGACAGACAGACAGACAGACAGACAGACAGACAGACAGACAGACAGACAGACAGACAGACAGACAGACAGACAGACAGACAGACAGACAGACAGACAGACAGACAGACAGACAGACAGACAGACAGACAGACAGACAGACAGACACTTTATTAAAACGTTTTTTTCCAAAGCCACGTTTTGCAGTACAAGAACAAAAGACGAGAAAGAAAAAGAAAATGGAGGGTCAAACCAAACAACCAATATGCCAATTTGAAGCTGTGATTCCCTGCTTTCACATGAAAAAACAAAAATTAAAAAAGATCCAATGACAGTCCCTCATTCAAATGTGGTCACTTCTGTCCTTCAGGATAGAACTAGAACTACATAGAGAAGTGTGTTCTCACCTCTGGCTCTGGCTCTGTCCTTCTGGATAGAGAAGTAGAGGAAGGTAGAGATGACGTAGGGAGTGAACACCAGTATCTTGATGATCAGCTGGGTCAGAGTCATGAGAGGTTCTGCTGGGTCGGAGGAGGAGGAGGAAGAGGAGGAATCTGTGAAAGACAAACCGAAGCTTTAGTATCCGAACACTGGATGGTCTTCTCGCGGTGAGGACGGTCCAAACACTGGATGGTCTTCTCGCGGTGAGGACGGTCCAAACACTGGATGGTCTTCTCGCGGTGAGGACGGTCCAAACACTGGATGGTCTTCTCGCGGTGAGGACGGTCCAAACACTGGATGGTCTTCTCGCGGTGAGGACGGTCCAAACACTGGATGGTCTTCTCGCGGTGAGGACGGTCCAAACACTGGATGGTCTTCTCGCGGTGAGGACGGTCCAAACACTGGATGGTCTTCTCGCGGTGAGGACGGTCCAAACACTGGATGGTCTTCTCGCGGTGAGGACGGTCGAGAATCATCTGACAACAGTGTCGTTTTTGGCAGCAAATTTCTATTTTAGTTTAGTCATATAGTCTTTGGACTGAAAATTAATTTAATTTTAGTCACATTTTACTCACCTGGAATGTTTTAGTGTTAGTCTAGTTTTAGTCGACTAAACATCATGAGATTTGAGTCGACTAAATCTACGGTTGATTTAGTCGACTAAACATATTTTGGCGGGCCTTGATGCAGTCGCAATGACTGATTTCACACACGCTGAAAATAGCAGATCTACAAGCTCACAACGCGTCTCAGCGCGGCGCGTTGTGAGCTTGCAGATCTGCTATTTTCAGCATGAAACCAAGTGTAAAATGAGTGTCCATTAGTCCCTTCCTAACATTTTAGTCTAGTCTAGTTTTTATTTGTCGAATAAATTGTCAATACATTTAGTCTTAGTTTTAGTCATAGCTTATAGTTTTAATTTAGTTTCCATTTAGTTTTCGCCATGCAGTGAAAAAAGGTAAAAGTCGACGAACATTTTTCTTTCGTCTCAGTTTCAGTCGACGGAAACAACAACTAGTGTGACGACGACTCACTTGTCACCTCCATCCAGCTCGCTGGGGACTCTCCGAGGCCAGAGATGGAACACTTGTAGAACCCTTGGTCACCCTTGGCCATGGTCACGCTGCGGATGGTCGTCCCCCGGCTGAGGAAGGTTCCGTTGTGATAGAAGTCGGCCGGCAGGTCGGAGGTCAGCTGGCCACTCGTCTTGTCTTTGGACAGGCAGCGGGGTGTGATGTCACTTCCCTCTGGCACAGGAAGCACAGGACACTGTAGGATGACATCTCCATCTACAGAAGAGACATGTGGAGTTATAAACATCTATTGAACAGACATGTGGAGTTATAAACATCTATTGAACATCTATTGAACAGACATGTGGAGTTATAAACATCTATTGAACATCTATTGAAGAGACATGTGGAGTTATAAACATCTATTGAAGAGACATGTGGAGTTATAAACATCCAGACCGTACAGGTCTATAATGACTAGACCTGTACGCCCCCCGTCGGCCACCGGCCTACTTGAGAACGATGCAGCTTGGGAACCTAATAATGCCCGTTGTCAACTTGTCACAGCACCCGTTTTAACTGTCTGTCTGTGTCCCACATGGAGATCTGCCTGTGTGTGAAAAGGGCAAACTGACTGACTGTGGTTAAGTAGGCTAATCAATTGTCAGGTGTGGGGTTGCCATGGCAATCAATTGGCTGAGGCAGAGGCTGGAAATTGCCCAGGTGAGGGGACTTAGGCTGATTAGGCCCGCACTGGCAGAGCCTGGGCAGAGCCTTTTGTGGTGGTTCTGGAGAACCGTGGTTCCGACCGACTCGAGTCCGGGCAATGCACTCCATGCGGGGGTGTGGAACGCGTGTGTCGAATATGAAGTCGGTGGGGCAAACGGTTCTCGAGTTACGTGCATTACGACCGTACACACACGCAGAAACGCACGCACGCAGAGATGATGTAATTCTAATGGTTGTACCAGAGATGGTCAGGCTGACGGAGCGGCTGTGTTCTCCTGATGTGGACTCACACCAGTAACGTCCGCTGTCCCAGATAACTGGGGTTGGTAAGGTACAGGGGTCTCCTTCTACACACCATCACAACGACAAGAAAGGAAGAGGGATTTCAGTTGAAAGTATCTATCCATCCACGCTACGCACGCACGCACGCACGCACGCACGCACGCACGCACGCACGCACGCACGCACGCACGCACGCACGCACACACACTCACACATTGTAATAATTTATTTATGTCCACATAAGAGATACAATACAAGGACACAAATATTTACAAGGTGCTCTACAGAGTGCAATCAGCAAATCCCGGACAAATACCCACACACCCTTCAGGGGTACAAGGAACAGCGTCTTGGCCATATTTGGAGGCTACCGATAGTGGAAGAGATTGCACAGAATTTCGCAAGACGTTTGGCTGCCGTTTTGGCGTCCCAAGTTGTTGGAAGCCTCTTACAACCAAACTGTTTACGTGTCCTATAGGCTGCTGAAGATAAACACAAGTAGATTGCACCTATAGCCTATAGAACTATATAGAACGCCCTACCCCTGACAATTAGAAAGGCAGACTCTTTGTCATCTTTTAACCTATTTTGGGCGGGAACCCCTTTTGGTGTTTTAACTATTGGCTGGTACTTAATGACTTTGGTCATAAAGGCTTCCTCTAAGCTTATAGATTCAAAGGTCCAGTCAGGCCATTTCTAGAATGGAAACCGATCTGTAATCTGCATTGACCACAACAACATCTGGTGTGTTAGCAGAGAGTTGTGCAAACATTTCAGTATTTTCAGTACAGAGTTGAAACATGGAAGGTTTGACACAGGAATGTTTGTACATTCTCACAGACAGTGAATGTTTGTACATTCTCACAGACAGTGAATGTTTGTACATTCTCACAGACAGTGAATGTTTGTACATTCTCACAGA